>NC_136505.1:97866067-97901067 GCF_053919585.1 Euprymna scolopes
GACTAAGAGGATAAAACCTGAAGCTGTTTCATCGCAGATTTCGGCTAAACCGACGCAATGCCGCATTTTTCATTCGCATATCGGCTCCCTGAAATAGATTGCCGCTTGAGGTTGTCGCCGCACCAACACCGGATCACTTCAAGACGAAGTTGAACAGATGCTGGTCAATTGTACTTTTGAACGTTTAAATTCGCAGTGTCCGTCCCCTCCTCTTTGTTCGCTTTCTTTCTTTTTATTCTTATTTTTCTTTCCGCGATCTTCTTAACGGCAATGAAATATGTAATGTTTAAATTTTGTCGAATACATTGAATTGAATACTTATTTCACTGCACTTTATCAAACCTAAGGCCCATACAAAATTTTAGGCACATCGGACCAGTATTTTTCAGGAAAACATCTAAAACAAATGCGATATCGTGGTTAATAATCCTTAATAATCCGTATAAATCCCTAACTGTACATTGAACTGACACCATAATACTTAATTCGTTTCACCATATCATAAAACTTCATACAAAATTTCAGTAAGATCGACCTAATAGTTTCCGAGATAAAATGAAGCGAACATACAGAAAGACAGACAGACAAGGCAAGAGAAATGTAATATATAAGATTTTATGTTCTTTTCCATTTCCATTTGAAATAGGATTTTCATTCATTTGGCATAACTTTGAAATACAATGTTAAGTGTGGGTTTCAAATTGATCAATTTTCGCGCTGAACGCGCAGAATGAATAGACGTATCTTATGAGGATATCCGTTCTTTTGTTCTCCGCTAAATGATCCGGGAAATCATAAAAGTCGAATCACAAAATTAGTAATAGGATGTAAAGTAAGATTAACGCAGTTTCCGTTCGGCTAATTTAAATATGTAGAGATAAAATATGATTCATTAAATTTTCTTCGTTTTTTTTACATATTTTCTATTTTCGTAAATAACTCATGGCTTCTCGTACACACAATTTATTTTGTTATTATTAGCGTGTTCGTATCTTCATGTCTGGGGGTGGAGAAAACCAAGTAAAATTAGCATTGTCTTAATTGAACCTCATAACGTTGATATAGATATTTTTAATTTCTTATCTCTTTGTTCTTTTGTCTTAGTTTTTTTTTATAATGTACAAATATGAAAGATAGCTTTGTCGATATAGTAAAACGAGCAGTAAAAAAAATGGTTTCGATACCGAATAAAGAATGTTCAAACTGTTTTAATGTCCACATAAGTATGGCAAATTAGAATATGAAGGGAAATTTATCGTCTGCGAAGATCAAGTATGCAAGGCAAATGCGTTCAATATTCGACAGGTTGCTGTCAAATAGAAAAAAGAACTATGTGAAAATTACAATAGAAAAATGCGATTATGAAAAGTAATATAGTTAAACATGGAAAAGGAAAGGACAAGATATTCTAGTAAAAAATATACTAAATTTATAACTTCAAATATTTCAGCATTAAGAACTGATTATATAATGTTAAATTGAATGTGTTTTTAAATTCTTAATGCTGCAATATTTTAAGTTAAAATTCATTATATTTTTTACTGGAATATCTTGTCCTTTCCTTTTCCATGTTTAACCGTATTACTTTTTATGCTCGCATTTTTCTATTGAAATCCATGATTTTTCCAGGCTTCCAGTATATTCACTTGTTCTTTGTTTAAAATCAGTCTTTTTTTTTTTTGCCTCCATAAACATAACATACACATATGTAAAACAATGCACGGCACTCGTCTGCTTTCATTCGCTCTGTTTCACTTGTTACTTCTCTTTTCGCGTGAGTGGTGAATTAGTGGCAATACTAGTCGTTAAAGCGATGTGGTTGCTATGGAAACCAGTCATAAAGAACGTTACTAACCTCATTATGTATTTTTACGATATTGAACGCCAGAAAATTCATCATAAAGTTTGTTTTACTGAAGGAAAATTGAGTTTTTTTTTTATTTCACAATATAGCTGATAAGGTGATCTATAAACTGTAATAATGGTTACAAATTTGATCGAAAATGAGTAAGCGGTGAAGATTTAATACAGTTCTAAATGACTAAAACTGTCACCTAACCATATATTCAAACACGGTAGTGTTTGAGTGATAAATACGTATTAAAAGGGGGCGATAAAGAATTCTTTAGGAACTATCAGGATGAAAAATGTTTTGGAGAGAATAGTATTGTAACTAGATGAATGGAGAGAATTATCTACATAATTCAAGGAGATAATTTTGCAAGAATTTCCGGAGTATGCGTTGTTTTGCGGTTGTTGTACAAATGGAACGGAAATTTATATTTCGTTACGTTTTAATTTTTTTTTTTATTTGTGCTCCCCCAAATAGAAAGAATAACATCCAACAATCGTTCTTTACATATGTATATATATAAAACAAACGAAATACTTTTTTTTATAAAAATAAAATTTTATAAACAAAAACGAAAATTTTATTTATAAACGAAAAAAGTCACGTGGGTATATATTTTTGATATTTTCTTTTTTACATAAGTCCAACTAACCGTTCATATTGGAAATGTCGACTTTTATAGGTTTTATAGGTTTTCGAGTACGTTTACAACGAATAAACACCCTTACCGCCGCATGTTAAGAAGAGCTTTCGGAATAGATACCCCCAACCTCCCCATATTAAGAACGATTTTCGGAATGGACATCCCTAACCTTGTCAGCATACCCGAAAACCTTAACATGTCGAATGTGAACGATGAGTTAGACGTAATGTAAAAATGTACAGAATTTAAAACGGAACGAAATTTAAATTTCCGTGCCATTTTTACAAAAACCGTAAAACAGTGCATTCTCCGAAAGTTTTGCCATAAATTTTTGTCTGATAGAGATCCCCAGTGTAATCCGGATATAAGAGGCCTGTATACAGTGTATCCCTGATATAAGAGAAATTTTCTTTGGTCCAAAATCAGAGTATGTGTTAATGTATAGTGTAACCCGGGTATAAGAACCGTGAATATAAGTGTACCCCGAATATAAGAGAGATTCATGGGATTGAAAAGTCTGTTTTATCCAGGTTGCACTGTGGGAACCCGCTATATAGAAACCGCCCAAAATGGTGAGAAAATACCATTGGAGGTATAGTATGACTCGTCTCAAATAAAACCACATGTTAACTTTGGAATGTAGATGGAGGCATCGACAAAACAAATAAACTACTGATTCTTCTAAATGTGAAAATGCACAGACTGAGACGAAAATAATAGTGGAAAAAGGAAAAGGACAAAATAGGAATTTAGTGCGGAATCTGTAATTGTATCGGAATCGGGTAAATATTGGAATTGTCCCACCACTAATATATATATATATATATATATATATATATATATATATATATATACATATATCTATATATATATATATAACTAATTAATTTACTCACATAAAATTAATATGCGAAAGTATAAATTTATACGTAAACTTTAAGTATTTACTTCAAAAGTGCTCAATACGTAGGTAGAGCTAGTTAGTAAGTTATAAAATATATATAGCGATTAAGCTATACTGAATATTCCGCGTTTCATCCAGTCTAGGACTCTTCAGGCTTATGCGCATAAGCCTGAAGAGTCCTATATATATATATATATATATATATATATATATATATCATAATTTAGTAATTTAAATTTTATGATTTGAAACGGTTAAATTTTTAATCTAGAATTTTTATTATATGCAAAACAAAGAATGCATTTTAATAAGTATATTTCCTAAACCCATGAATTTTCGAGGTTTATTCATCTCCTCAGAGAGACAAATATTAGCAAATATTATAAATGGTTTGCACCTAATTTGGTAAAGGTAATAAACATAGAAAAGTATAATTAAAAGTTTTTAAAGTTTTTAAAACACAGAATAAGGGAAATTAGATAATCGTGCAGAATGAAAAGGATATTGAACTTCAGATCCAAATTATATAGTAAATACTGAAGTGAAAGTTTTTGGTAGAAGGGAGGTAAAAAGTAATTCTTCCAAGGCAAAATGTAACAATCACATGAGGACAGAGCACAAAATAGACTTCGTGGCTTAGTGGGGAATGCTCTTTTCTCTACCCTGCAACCTCTCTCCCACAGAAGAGACGTTGCGAGCCTATCCTTGTTTTATCGTTATTTCCATGGCAGGTGCTCGTCTGAACTCCAATCTCTGGTCCCCCCTCGCCAATCTTTCACGAAAAACACCCGTCTAGCTGAATCCACTGTGAAAAATTTCCCACGCTCTATATCTGTACCTAAATCAAAACGAGGATTCCATGAACAAAGCTTCTTTCTTAGAACTGCACGCCTGTGGAACTCTGTTTCGTCTGCCTGCTTCCTACCGGACTACAACTTGGATGTCTTCAAGTCCAACGTTAACAAATTCCTAATGAACCGCCCCCTTAAGTAAACACTTCATCAAATCTCCACACTAACGTAATGTACTTGCAATAACCCTTATCCCTGAGTGGCTTCCGGACCTTGATAAGTGGTGATCACTGTGTAAAAAAAAAGTATTCCTTGGTTTCTTCTTTGGTTAGATGAGATACCCGGCAAATATTTGATTATAACATTTTATTATTGTTATTATTATTATTATTAGTAGTAGTAGTAGTAGTAGTAGTAGTAGTAGTAGTAGTAGTAGTATTGTTGTTTTTTTTTTAATATATAAGTTTCAAAATCCAATTCAAATGTAAAATCAATTTTTGAATTGAGAGTTCTGCAACGACCGCCAAATAGGAAAGACGCCTATGTTGCCTCCAGTAAGACATGCAACACGCCACCTGCCGGAACATCTCCAACTGAAGTATATCTGAAGACATGAAAATATGTATATAACTTTTCTGCCTAATATATTATTGTTATACCTCTACTTTCCGTGTTCTTGTTAATTATTTGTGCAGACACAACATGAATGAAAACACAATTATCTGGAGACAGAAAAACAAAATGAAATAACAGAAAAGAAAAAGAATTGCTTAACAAGTGACTAACATTATATTTATGAATCATATTTATAAATCAGCACTAGTGAAAATGATGTAAACTTACTATGGCTAAAAGGTATCCAAGTGAATACTTATTATAAAATGTCAATGGAAAGGGTGATAGTGGGGGGAATAAGATTTGAAGAGAGGAAGAAAAAGAAGGAAAGAAAAAGAAAAAGAGAGCGATAGCAACAAAGGAAGGAAGAAAAAAGAAAAGAGAGAGATATATCAACGAAACTTATGAAAGATCCAGACAGATTTGAACAGGATTCAAAATAGAGGTTCTTAACCCGAAACAGAGGTAGGAAAAAAAAATCAAGTTATAAAGAAAATAAAAGTCCTAACGCAGAATGTTTTCCCGCTTAAGTGCTAATTAATCTGAAAGATAAGGTAACCTTCTAACTTTTATAAGTATTATTAATAGCATTTTAATGATAATATTTAATCTTAAACAATGATAATAACATTAACAATAACAATAAAATAATAATTGTCATCATAATAATAAAATAAGATAATAGTAGTATAATATTAATAATAATATTAATGATAATAATGATTATTATTATCACCATCATTAATATTGCTATTATTATTATACTAATTTTATCTCATTTTATTAATATAATAACAATTATTATTATTATTATTATTATTATTATTATTATTATTATTATTAATGCTATTATCATTGTTGTTATTATTAATATTATTATTATTACTATTATTATTATTATTATTATTATTATCATTATTATAACATCTTAATCTGATACGCCTTGTTAGTATATGCAATATTTCCACGGATTAATCTATCTCCAAATTTTAGATTAAATATTGTCATTACACTGCTATTATTAATTCAAAATTCGAAGACAAAAAAACAAAATTCTAAAAGAATTCGAGCCAATAAGTTTCACGCGAAACAGGAAAAAACAGAAGAGAAGTTCCCCAAATAGATTTAACGTGTTTTATAGATTCCTTCAGCCGGCACAAAGAAGATTTTCGAATCGCGATGGACACAGGTTCAGAAATTTTTAAATAATTTTTAAAATCTGCTGTATAAAGTTCCTCAAACCTATTTGCAGGGATAGCTTGCCGTACAGCCAAAATAGTAATATTATTTATCAATTTAAATGCTAGTGTGATGTTGGTTATGTAGGGTGAACTTCTTTGCATTTATAGATTCGTATAAATCAGCACGTGCCAATCGAGATTAGACAGGGTAGGGTAGGATATGTGAGTTTCCATTCCTCTACAATTTAAGACTCTACTATTGGCCAGCATTTCGTGAGAATCCTTGTTGCTCCAATAAGATTCCAAAACGCATTTAAAATTTTGGAATTAATCTCTATCGCAATTAGGGAACGTTTGTGCCGGCAGAAGGAATCGATCAAAATGTTAAATTTCTTTGGAGAAATTTGAACACCTCTCTTTTGTTTTTCCTCCCTAACGGCGCCATTGTAATCACATTTTGTCGTTTTATAATCAAATTGTTTATTTTAATCATATTTTGGCATCTTAAATATATATATATATATATATATATATATATATATATATATATATATAAATATTGCTCTTTATTTTTTTCCATTAATATTTGTTTTCATTCCTATTGATTTTCCTTCTAATGAGATAGTAGCCGAAATATTTCTAGAGAGATTTATGCTAATGTTCAAATAATTTTTGTATCTTCAAGCATTTATATATATATATATATATATATATATATATATATGCGTGTGTGGTGTGTGTGTGTTTTATTTTTCATTACCGCTTTATCTGTTTGGTTACATATGTTTCGGATGTTGGACCATATTTACGATTCAACAGCCTCGTCAGAGCTTACAGAAATGGTTAATATTTGGAAGAACAATTGGACATCCGTGCATTGTAAACCTTCAAAAACACCTTATATATATATATATATATATATATATATATATATATATATATATATATATATATATAGTCATCCACATACAGTACTGTTTCGTTATATCACAACTCATCAGTGCGGCTAGATATACACTTTCTCCCCAGCTATGGATCTAACCTGTTGACAGTCGGCAACTCTAACAATCGGACCAAGAATCAGGGGCCGTAAATATTTCTCCTTAAATCCTATTAAATTAGCATTTGCCCGTCGCACAGTGCTCGAACTGTCAGTTTGTTTACAAGCAAGCACAGAGAGAGAGAGAGAAAGAGAGAGAAACGAAAAGGAACAAACCCAGTTATGTGTTCATCAACGTGTCGTCTTTATTTCGAGACCATTTGTGTAAGGTCTGGTGAGGATGTTGGATCGTAAACATGGTCCAACATCCGAAACATATGTAACCAAACAGATAAAACGGTAATAAAAAATAAAACACATATTTGTTCTGCAATAGTATTGAGCACTCTCTTCAGGTTTTTACTTATTATCAGTTTTACTATATATATATATATATATATATATATATATATATATATATATCACGCCGAAAACTATACACTTCCGTTATTGTATCCTTCTTTATCTCCACTTATTATTTGTCATATTTTTACTTGTCTTTTTTCCTTTTTTATTTTATCTAATAAACAACTTCCTCTTGACATCCTCAATCTCTTTTCTTTCCTTCTCTTTTTTTCATTCTAATTTTAATTTAATTTATTGAAATATACTTTTTCTTTCCTCCCCATTCCTTTTCCTCTTTTCTTTCTCTCTTTCCCCCTCTCCCCTCTCCATCCATTACTCCAACTGTTGGTTGTTATTATCTCTATATGATCCAAAATCTTTTTCTTGTAATTTATTTTGGCTGAAATTGTCTGACGACATGGGCTGGATAATATGTTTATTGTAATGATTTAAGCAAATACTCCCGAGTTTGAAATAATAAAACATATTTAGCTCTGCCAACATATCGAGCACCTTTTCCCCTGCTTTTTACCAAATATACCTCTTTATAAATATATATATATATATATATATATATATATATATATATATATATATATACGATTGCTACTTCTTGACAGAAGCTTGCCATCTCTTCAAGGTTGATGTCGGACGCCTATGTGCGCGTAGATCGCTCTTCCCCCCAGCATCACTCTTGCATAATCGTTCACAGATTTGTAAGAGGAACTTATCAATATTTGCTGTTTCTTGTAGAGAAAATATATTATTCACCTTTTATTGTAATCTTATACAGTTTGCAAATTTCCATGGCAGGTGCTCGTCTGAAATCCAATCTCTGGTCCCCCCCCTCGCCAATCTTTTACAAAAAACACCCGTCTAGCTGAATCCACTGTCAAAAACTTTCCCCACTCTTTATCTATGCCTAAATCAAAACGTAGATTCTATGAACAAAGCTTCTTTCTTAGAACTGCACGCCTGTGGAACTCTGTTCCGTCTGCCTGCTTCCCTCCTGACTACAACTTGGATGTCTTCAAGTCCAACGTAAACAAATTCCTGATGAATCGTCCCCTTAAGTAGACACTTTAAATATCCACACTAACATACTGTACTTACAATAACCCTTATCCCTGAGTGGCTTCCCGACCTTGATAAGTGGGGACCACCTTGTAAAAAAAAACATAACCGTCCACAGATATTACAACAATACTTGTGTATGTATACACGGTATAGTCACATTGATATACTCGTTATCGGAAATCACCGTAGTTAAGCAACGTTTAGCCTGATCAGTACTGAAATGAGTGACTATTTGGGATTTCTAGGTGCTGTATGTGCTCTCTGCTTATCTCAGCATTGTTTCTAGTCAGTCTTGGGACTCTTTCTGCCACTGGACATAAACAACCTTTGCTCCACTATTACACGCGCAGCTACCCTTACTGGGGTGCTCAGTTCCTTGAGACTAAACAGAGGCATCGTTATATATATATATATATATATATATATATATATATATATATATATATATATGATGATTGCAACGTCTTGTTAGACGAGTGCCGCTCCCTCAGACACTTAATGTCCATGAGCCCAAATGCCTGAGGGAGTATCTATACAAAAATTATGTTAGAGAATTTTAGCTTTGTATGACATCTAAATCTCTCTCTCGGTTCAAAATGTTGAGATCCAGCAACAAGCAACAGCAAGATAGCTAACAACAAGTTAAACTTCAGCTCAGCTTAATGCGGGTACTGGTCTTCCGCTTTATGGGTTTTTTTAATTAGAGATTTGCTTTTCTTAGAAAGGTTGCCTTCGCCACGGTTTATGGGAGCCCTCTCCACTCCAACACACACACAAACATATATATATATATATATATATATATATATATATATATATATATATATACAAATATACACGGTGCTAGTTGGCCGTTGACCCCGAAAAAGGGTTCATTCGCTCTTTGGAAGGTCTTGTTTGTAATCCTTCAGGACGACTAGCCACCCTCCTCACCAAACAAGCCTGGTGGGGGGACCAGTTTACTCGTCGGTGACCCGACCATGAGACAGGTAGTACTGGGTTACATATATATATATATATATATATATATATATATATATATATATATATATATATATATATATATATATATATATAAACTATGAAGTTACGAATGAAGCATTTTCAAATAGCGGCTACTTATACAGATATCAAGAGGATGAATAAAACTAGTGTATTTTATTATAAAACGTTGATAACGTTTGTTGACGTTGTTGATTATGTTGTGGATAAAAAAGTTGAATACTTATCATGTTAATGAAAGAGTTCTGTTAATATGATTAAAAATGTTTATTTATATGCACTGATGAAATTGACTGTTTGTGCAGAATTATAATTAATGGACTTTTATATACGTGTATGCCAAAAGAGGACTGTTATAACTGTACGCAAGTAGTTATGACATAAGCATAAATTTGGAAAATGCGCAACAATATGAGTGTCAGATTTTTGCAAAGTGATTTCTGTCATAGATAGATAGATAGATAGATAGATAATTTCTGGTTAATATCTATCGGAGAAGAAACAACCAATGACTAAACCAGGTTCATAAAAAATGTTTAATACCGATGTTTTTTTTTTGTTTTTTTACGTGGGCGTCACTACTTATCAAGGACCGAAGGCCACTCAGGGATAAGGGTTATTGCGTGTACAGTAATCAATGAGATAGTATTGTAGTAAACATTAGTATTGGGGTTTTTGATAGAGTGTCTTACTTAAGGGGGCGGTTTGCCAGGAGTTTGTTTATGTTGGACTTGAAGACATCCAAGTTAGGTAGTCAGGTGGGAAACAGGCAAGCGGCAGAGAGTTCCACTGGCGTGCAGTTCTAAGAAAGAAGCTTTGCTCATGGAATCTACGTTTGGATTAAGGCACAGATAAAGAGTGGGGAAAATTATTGACAGTAGTTTCAGCCAGACGGGTGTTTTTCATGAAAGATTGGTGAGGGGAGACGAGGGATTGGAGCTCAGACGATCATCTACCATGGAAATAACGATAAAACAATTGTTGAGCTGGTTATACTATTTATTTGTTTCACATAAGTATTTATATGTTTATATGTCGCTACATATTCATGAATATTTTTCGGTCAGACATTTTTTTCGTTCTGGCTTCTTACTGTTTCTGTATAATTTCTTTTTTTTTTTTTTTTTGCTCTGTATTGTTATTGTTTGGTTCATCTTCTTTCTTTACTGCTTTATTGGTGTATATTTTATTATTGTCATCATTATTATCATGAGTTTTATTATTATTATTATTATTATTATTATTATTATTATTATTATTATTATTATTATTATTATTCATGTTTCTAATATTTTTTTCCTTTCTTTTCGTTTCTTTTTTTCTGTTTTTTTTTCACCTAAATCCAGCCAAGCAAGAAGACTGGATATCATAATAGTTTACAAAAAGGAAAAAAAATACTGAGGACTTTGATTTTTTTATAACTACTACTGCCTTTTAAAAACAAATAATAAAAATAATAATAATTTCGTTAATTCATTCAAATAATAAAAATGATAATAATTTCGTTAATTCATTTTATTTTTTAATATCACGTATATCTGTTGTGAACATTTTCTGTTTTCTATTTTCATTACGGACTCTACTTTTGTATACGAAACATATCCTGAAAAGGTTTCCTCTAGTAACTTGTAATTGACTGACCGAAACATGCTCATAAACATGTAGCGACATAATTATATAATATCATTGTTAAAAGTTAAATTAGTACTTATGGATCGATTTATCTGTCTATGTATATATTTATCTATCTATCCAGTGATATTGTTAAAATAGTTTAGATTGGTTGGTTGGTTGGTTGGTTGGTTGGTTGGTTGGTTGGTTGGTTTTGTTTTACGGCATATCAACCCTTTTCGGGTTATTTAATGCTGAATCCAAAGATTTTGAAGAAAATTTTTTTTAATAGAATATATTTGTTGTTTTCGCGTCGGTTTCTATTTAACCCATAGTTGGGATCCTAACAGGTACTACCACTCCGGGTCAGAGTGGACCTGGGAGCAATGGTAATTAAAGGGTGGCTCCACACTCCCCAAAGCCCACAAGCTGGGCCTCACCACTAGATATAGTTTAAGGTCATATCCAGGACCCCCATTGAGGGACTTTTACCCTCTGCATGGGGGGGAGAAGTCGGCATATTCTAATGCCCCACCGACAGGGCCTTCTAACATATTTCGATTTTTGGGTAGTGTGGAGCAACCCTTTAATTAACATTGCCCCCAGGTCCACTCATACCCGGAGTGGTAATACCTGTTAGGGTCCCAACTACGGGTTAATTAGAAACCGACGTGAAAACAACAAATATATTCTATTAAAAATTGTTTTCTTCCGAATCTTTGGATTCGACATTAAATAACCCGAAAGGGTTGATATGCCGTAAAACAAAAAAAAACAACCAACCTAATGTTAGAAATGAGTAATACTAATTAAAAGCATAATTTCCCACTTACAGAAACCAACTAAATTTTTCTCATTATTTTATGTTTATTTAAAACTACGCTTACTTTCTGTTACGCTCATCTGTGTTTTCTCGGTCGTAAAAATCACCATATAGAAATAATACAACATAAAAGAATTGAACTTGTAAACGCTTAACGTGAAACTAATGCGATTTGACAGACTTGAAAGTTTAGGTGTCGCCACAGCGAATGCGTCATAGAAAAAAAAACCTAATCGACACCAAACTTCAATAAAATTGTCGCTTTTCCAACTTGACCTTTTTAAATTAAAAGATAACTTTACTTCCAATGCAACACAACTTTTCTACATAAATAAGGTAGAAGCAGCGTGGAATGATAAAATTGTTGCCATAGAAAAGACGACATGATTCCATTTCCATTTGATGAAAACCACTTTCCTGTTTTTTTTGGTTGTTGTTGTTGTTGCAGACCATCTACTCGTTGGCCAGTTGTATACAAATTTCAAGAGGAACTTCTATCATGTCAGAAAGTGACACAATGCTCAACGAGTGAGATCGGAGATGTGCCGCTGTACACCGATCCAAGTTATGACCGCACAACAATTGCCAACACCCTCAAAAGGAATCAGCAACATGACCTCCCACAAAACCAAAGCCAGTCTGATTGCCGCCATCCGCTGAGTATTCGCCGAGCTTTTGTCGGGGCTTGTGGAAAAGGCACGCTCCCAGTTCCAGACCAGTATCGATGCGGTAATTGAGGCTGAAAGCGGCTACATTGTAACTTGAATTGATTTTGTCAATAAAGGGTTTTAAATAAAGCTGTGGTATTGTTTTCTTCAGGGGAAAATTTTATGGTCCCCCTACACACACACACGCGCACACACACGCACACACACACACACACATATATATATATATATATATATATGCATGTATGCAAGTATGTATGTGTATGCATGAATGTATATATATATATTTATATATATCTACATATATATATATATATATATATATATATATATATATATATATATATATAAAGTTGAATGTCTAGTCACGAATAAGTTCCTATATGGTTGACTATTTTTAAAAAAACTGATTACATATAATGATATATGTATCGAGGATCAGGAATGGGTATGTTTGATCTGGCAGAACGGTTGTTCATAAAAATTGTGGGGTCTGTATTCGCGCCTGGCCTTCAGAGTATGAAAAAAATGAAAAAAAAAACGTTTACAAGGGTTTTTGATATAGATGTACATAAGAATACTTTCATAAGTTTGCTTTAACTTAAATAGGGATAATATAATAAAATATAGCACAAACTTTAACAAATACTTTTCATATCTATTTGCGTAAGTATACTTTGATAAGTATGTTTTAGTTTTAAGAAATATGGTATAATAAAATTATGGGGTGTTCGTTCGCGCCTGACCTCCATCGAATGTAAATATGTCACAAAGTTTAACAAGAATTTTTTAAGGGGTGAGGGTCCACAATAACACCTTACCTTTAGTCTTAATCCACGTTAGCTTTTTCATATTTTTTAGTTGAATCATATTATGTCGAATAAATTCACGTCATAAATCCACGTTGTTATTAAAGTGAAAGCCAAAAAAAAAGTCGGAACTTTAGACAATTCTCGACAAAAATTTTGCATAACTCTGTTTTTTCCTTCTCCACTTGCACGTGGCACTCTTTCGAAAATAGAAAAATAGATAAATAATAAAAATTGGAAAGTTACTTGTTATCGTGTTAAAAGAAGGAAAAATTCTGCTTACGTGACTACGTTTTTTTACAAACATGTACATAACCTTTTTATTTTTATTTATATATCTGTTTAAGCTTTTTTGTCAGTGGACTAGAAGCAATTCAGTTAATTACAACCCTTTCTGCGTGTTTTTATATTACAATAGTACAACCCTGAATCCGACGGCGCAATACTACACCGTTCAATACTGTAAAACTGAAACGAAGCTGTTCTGCTTGAAAAGGGGCGCCATTTTCTTCTTATTCATATTTATATAGATTCTTTGCTTTAAAAAACTACAGAAATTACGTGCTTACTTTTTAATATACCATTTTGCTGTTTCGGATTATTTTACTAAGGTAAATAAAGCTTCATTATTTTTCAAAAAAATTCTTCTTTGTTTTTCGATATTTCGTCGATCTTATTTAGCAAGAGTGTTTAGCAGAAAAACCAACAAACGACTACCCGAAAAAAATAAATATACAAGAAATAAATGTTACCATAGTCAATAAAAGTTCAGTTCATGTTTTTTAACATAGTTTTTAATGCTCTTTTATTGAAAACAGCGAACCGAAATCAAAACGAAATTTGAGGCGATAACTACTTAAATGAATTTTTATATAAACTACACATGCCATAATCGAATATTCCTCAAGCACAAAATAACGAAACATTAAAATATGTTTATAAATATTCCTTACGTTGACGGAACTCTCTTAAATTGTTACCACAGAATACTCAGGTGCCCCTCCTTAATAATAAAAACGATGCTCTCCATTTCAAAGTCTCTGCCATTTTGATTTTTTTTAAACCGGTTCATGAATTCAAAAAAATATTTTTTTACAAAGTACTTAAACATACAAACCAATTTTTTTTTTTAAACCGGTTCGTCAATTAAAAATTTTTTTTTTTCTACAAACTACTTAAAAATACAAACCAATGAACTTTTCTACCATAAAAGTAACTTTTATTGACTATGGTAACATTTATTTCTTGTATGTTTATATTATTATATATATAACATTTTCTCTTTGTAAGGAAAGATAATTTTGTTGGTTACTCTTGGCTACGAATGGACACAAAGTTGATATAAAAAAAATATATTTTTGCGAAAATTATCTTTACTTTCATCATATTTTGCTAAGTGTAAAATATTTGAGTATTAAAACCTATCTCTTTACAACCCCCTCTTTTTCATAACCTATCATACTTTCATCAATCACAGTCCATATTCTGTAGGCTGTTTTTGAACCCAGTCAAGGACGAGTACTTCTACTAGTATAATATAAAACTGACCGTCTGTGTGTCTGTCTGGTCACAAATAGGATCCTATATGGTTGACTATTATTGAAAACTGATCACATATAATGATAGAAGATGTATCGAGGAACAGGAATGGGTATGTTTGATCTGGCATAATGATGATTCATTAAAATTGTGGGGTCTGAGTACGCGCCTGGTCCACAAAGTATGAAAATAAAAAAAATTAAAATTAAAATAAAAACGTTGACAAGTTTTTTTTTTTATATAGATGTACATAATAATACTTTGATAAGTATGTTTTAACTTAAATAGGGATGGTATAATAAAATTGTGGGGTTTGCGTTCGCGCCTGGCCTCCATAGAATGGAAATAGGCACAACCTTTAATAAAGACTTTTCATATCTATCTGCGTAAGTATACTTTGATAATTATGCTTCAGTTTGAAGAAATATGGTGTAATAAAATTATAGGGTGTTCGTTCGCGCCTGACCTCTATAGAATGTAAATATTCACAAAGTTTAACAAGGTTTTTTTTTTAATATAGATCCACAGAATATTGTGATAAGTGTTTCAGTGTGAACAGGTATGGTATAATAAATTATGGGGCTTATCTATTTTCTTTTTCTTTTCATCATATTTTGCTTTGGTTTTGATAACCCCAAATTCTAGCAATCTCTTTACAACTCTTCCTTTTTATTACCTATCATACTTTCATAAATTAGAGTCCATTTCCTGTAGGCTTTTTTTGAACCCAGTCAACGACGGTTACTGTTGCTAGTATATATATATATATATATATATATATATATATATATATATATATTATCTCATCTTCTGATGTTGTGAAGCCATAGTCATACATACTATTATTGTTAACAGCCATTTACTATCTTTTGTGACTGAAATGTAAAATGCAAAGAAAATAAGTTCTTTCCGTTTCAATTGAGCGGCTTATTATTTTCTTCTTTTCTTTAAAAAAAAATACCTTCATCAAAGTTTAGTTTTATTTACCGCGTAGGGATATTGGAAAATTGCGTTTACTTACTTTGATCTAAAACACTTACAGGAGACAATAAATCTTCTGCTACAAACTTCCTCCCATCACGTTACTTCCTGTACACGTAGTTAATATACTGCGCTTATTCATCTAATAGAATATTCCGACTTGGTTATCGTTATTTTTTAATTATATTTTCACACAGCTGGGTCTACTCTGGCTAAACTTGCCAAAATAACGGGTTGAAAAAAATATCTTCGTTTGAGCTTATGAATAAACATGAAGAACCTTTCGTGTTTTTTGTTTTTCTTTTCGAATGAAAATTCTGAGTAGCGAACAAGCACCTTTCAAAAAGAAAATCTAATTATGAAAACTGATTGTTATTGGGAGAAATTTTTTTTACATAATTATACATTGAAAACAAGTTGTTTTTAATTCTCTAATGACCTTCATTTATATGCATGAAGATTATTTAATTCAAACTAAAAGCCGATTCTTTTCAAATTTAAAAAAAAAAAAAAAAAAGCTAAACACGCCATTGTCTTATTTCATATATCGTGTGATTTTGCTGTTGGGAAGCATATGTTTCAATAGCGATTTGGCTGTTTGCGAGGAACGGAAGTGATCGCCACAGGCAAACACGCATGCGCAGCTGAAATGGCTGGGAGAAGAGAAACCTTTCAAGCGGTATTATTAACACAAAATATTCCTCGTTAGTAAAGCATCCTGGTGATTATAGTTCATTAGATAAAGTTTAATGAATCTGTGTATTTAGTGATGACAAGAGATTGAAATTTAATCAGAGTACAGCAGAAATAATATTATTAACAAGTGAAGCATGCATGGTCCCCTGTGAGTGCACAGTGAACCAGGCATAAAAATGACCAAGTTCAGCATTTTTATTCACCCATTTATACCACAAAAGTTCCCAGGGGACGTCAAATCCTGATGAAAATGAACAAACGGTGCAGTTTTAAGCCTTAACATATGCAAATTTATGTTCTGCACCATGCAAAAAAGAAATGATCAAGCCCATCATTCAGCCCCAAAGTCGACAAGGCTTGAACATATTTAAATTTGAGTTCAGCACCATGCAAAACTGCTAAATAGACATACACAGAAAAATGTGGACAAATATGGTTAAATAGTCCGCAAAATGGAGTGTTTTTATTAGCCTTAAAAGAGACCCTGGAGCAGACGCAAGCATTATCGCGAAGTATAGATAAACAAAATTATATAGAAATCAGTTAGTTACAATTTTCAGAAAGATTTATAAACATCCAAGCCATCAATTTTTTTTTTTTTAATACGCACAAAAGTGTAAATTTTAAACATTTTCACCCGAAAGGCACCCCTAGGTGGGGTAGGCAACCAGAGTTTTCCCGGAAAATCCGTTCTGTTACTTTTTTACTCATATCATGTTTAATGCTTTCACAAAATTTTTAAAATTTCCAAGGGGTAATGATTGAGAAAAGTGCGGACAGACAAACGGACGAACGGACAAGGGTGAATTTATAGGTCCACCCTCCTTTTGTCGGGGGAACAATAAGAATGCCTCAGCAGATCCAATTTTTATAAATAAACTGGCAGGCAGCATTCCGTTGCCCGGTCGTAAGTTACGCATAAATATTATATTTTAATTATTGCAGATTTCCTGTTTATTATAAAAAAAAATATATCGTAGGCATCAAATATCAAATTTCTTTTTTTTTAAACAAAAAAACAGAAAAAACTGAGACATGTGCATGCGAGTACTATGTTTTGTTCTAAACAGTTCACTTCTTATAAATAAATAAAAAAAATAATACTCAAGCTCAGATCGAAACCAAAATCTAAAAACAATGAACCAAGTACGATAACCATTGGACCAGATTGACGTTGAAAAATACTTAATCTTAACATAAGGAAGCTGTTAGGTTTCTCGACCGCGCATGCGCAGTCTCGAAACAGTTTAAAACAGTAAAAAAAAAAATTCACACGGCGCCAATGTAACTATTTTTCAATTTTGACCCATTAGCAGCTCGTTTTGGGGTTTTTTTTTTTCTCTCGGATGAAAAAGGGTTTAAAAGTTTTCCGCGTGTCTGAATATGCTATATAAAAACTTGGAACTCTGTAGATCAAAGATTCGTTGAGTATATAGGTTGAGAAGTGTCCTCACACGCATATATGCACACACATTCTAATTTTTATAGATGCATGGATAAAAGCAACTTTTTTTTTCTGAATGTGTCGTACAACAATAAATAAGTATCTCAAAAAGACAAGAGTAGTCAAGACTTTTTGGTTCTGTCTGTGGAACCAATCAGAAGTGTTTTCGAAGTTATTCTTCCCTTCTTTTAATCAAGGACAATTAAAAGATTACTAATACTGTACTGAGAATGCCAAAAATATGCAATACAATTATACTAAATGATTATTTATTTATTATTAATTTTCTTTTACATGGAAGTCACCACTTATCAAGGCCAGGAGGTCACTCGGGGATGAGAGTTATTGCCTGTACTGTAAGCAGTGGGACAATATTGTAGTAATCGTTAGTAATGGAGATCTGATAAAGTGTCTTACTTAAGAGGGCGGTTGATCAGGAATTTGTTTATGTTGAACTTGAAGACATCCAAGTTTTAGTCAGGTGGGGAACAGGCAAACGGAACAGAGTTCCACAAGCGTTCACTTCTAAGAAAGAAGCTTTGTTCATAGAATCTACGTTTTGATTTAGCCACAGATAAAGAGTGGGGAAAATTACTGACTGTGGTTTCAGCTAGACGGGTGTTTTTCGTGAAATATTGGCGAGGGGGAACCAGAGATTGGAGCTCAGAGAAGCACCTGCCATGGAAATAACGATAAAACAACGGCAGGCTCGCAACGTCCCTTCTGTAGGAGAGAGGTTGCAGGGAAGAGAAAAGTGCATCCCCCACTAGGCTACGAAGTCTATTTTGTACTCTGTCGGCAAGATAGGCTATTTTTAGCAGCTTCTGCCCAGATACCACTTTTTCAAGCATCTTCACAACTTTCTGCGGTCCTGGATATGACCTAAAACTATATCCGATCGTGAGGCTCCACCTTGTGGGCCTTGGGGAGTGTGGAGTCACCCTTTAATTGCCATTGCTCCAAGGTCCACTCTGACCCGGACTCGTAGTACCTGTTAGGCTCCTAACTATGGGTTAAATAGAATCCGACTTAAAAAAATATATATACTCCATTAAAAATCGTCCCTCAAAATAACTAGATACGGCATTAAATAACCTGAAAAGGGTTGATATGCCGTAAAACAAAAACAACCAACCAACCAACAACTTTTCTGCATGAATAATTCTTCGAAAACTTAAGCGCTATGAAACATGACTTCAGCAACTTCATTGCTACCAAAACGAAGGATTTTTTTACTTGATTTGCGCTGAAAAAGGTGCTGATTTTAGTAGTACTTATTTCGATCGATATTTCTTTTTTTGCTTGACCCGTGATATGTTCATTTGAATTTAAAAGTTAAAAACCGCAATAACTTTCTTGTCAACCTGCTATATATATATGATTGCTGCATCTTTCCAAGTGAACTGTCTCATATTGAGTTCTCTCCACCTCGTCGTCCATGCCATCACCGATGACTCTGCAATTCCGCCGCAGATTTGCACATCTTGAAATACTTGTGACATACAAAATAAGCAATTTCCGTTGAATTAACTTCCTCTGGAGGTCGGAGGGTATTTTTATGAAAAACCATGTTTTCTCAAACCAGCAGTAGACTTGCAAACCCTACTGCATATCAAACAGGTCGTTTGGTTTGGACTAATAGACACAAAATTAACCTGATCAGAAGTGACTTAAGTTGGTTGGCGTAGCCAGCTTCTGGCAGAAGCACTCGTTCACATATGCTTTATTTCCACCTCTGTGTGTCAGGGTTAAGACCATCAATTAAACCTTTGCGAAGCTCACGCTTCGGATTGCTGTGGGTCGTTTTTTTTCTCTAGAGCATCACAACTTTCACGTAAAGCTTTCGCCACTTCGGCCTTTGCAGAGTAAGTACTTCCCATGTGTAGATGCTGATTTGCAGAACTTTCAAATTGTTACTGAACACTTTCCTAGTCTAATGCTGAGGTCGCTTGCCATTTTCCAGCTCCCCATAAAAAATTGTTTCGGCAGCCCACAATCTTTCATTCGAACCGCGTGGCCCACCCAACATATGGCAGATTTGATTACAAAGGTCTCAACACTAGAGCAATATGCTCTCGCAAGGACTTTAGTATCGGGTACTTGTGCTTGCCACTTGGTACGTCTCCATCATTTTTGGTGAAATCGCTCAAGCCATTTAATCTGCCTTTGATGTAATGTCCATGTCTCCGATGAATACAACAACGTGGTTAGAACATCTTGTAGACGCAGATCCTTGTCCTGTTTTTGATGCCAAGCTCAGACCACACTCTATTCTCAGCAGCCTTCTAAATTCGCCCGTAGATTTTTGTATCAAGAGAGTCATCCCTTGACAGAGAACTACCAAGGTAGATAAACGAATCGACTACCCATAGCCTAGACCAACAGACCACGATGTTCGGTTCAGTATATAACAAAGTCGGTGCAGCAATGACATCAGCTTTGTTTTAGACATACTGAGTTAGCAAAGCGATCCATTATATGCTGCATATTGGCCCGAGTGTGCGATAAAGAAACGCATTGTCAGCATAAAGTAGATCTTTAATTAAGATATGATGCAACTTGGTTCTGGCATTAAACCTTCTAAGATTAAAAATGCGACCTGTGTTTCGAAACTTTAACATGACACCCCTATCGCGAAACGCATGAGCAAGTAGAGCAGCAAAATATATAGAGAACAGAATAGGGTCGGGAATATCATCTTCTTTGACAACAATGTCAACTGGGATTTCATCACAAAAATTAAATGAGACTCGAGCGTTCATGTCTCTGTTAAGTTCCTTGAATATTCTAACAAAGGTTGGACACCCTACTTTCTCTAAGACCAACCAGAGAGCATCCTTGTTGACGGTGACAAATGCTTTGGTCAGATCCACAAACACTTGATACAGCGGCATGCGCTGCTCAATGCATTTCTCCTGAACTTGCAGCTCCGAAAACAATCATATCCATAGTGCCTCTGCCAGACCTAAAGCCACTTTTTGACTTTGGAATAGCATTACAATAAACATCCTCCAATAGCCTGTTTAATAGAAGTCGTTCAATAAATTTCCAAGCAGCTTTCAACAGCGTGATCACACGGCAGTGGTCACAAACATTATTCTGTCTCTTTTCTTTTTAACGGGCTCACTAAAACGCCGTCAATCCAATCCTGTGGAACAGGAGCACCTTCGCAGATCTCCTCAACAAAACCAAGCATAGCCTCAGTAATATTCACACTTCCAATCTTCAGAAGTTCCAGCGGAAGACCATCTAAACCAGGTGCCTTGCTACCGTGATTCGTGATTTATATATATATATATATATATATATATATATATATATATATATATTTTGTGTACAGAAAGTTGTTAGTTGAGACAGATCATTGGTACCGTCGGTTTCAAGCCCGATAATAAGGCCCGTTTAAGGTATCCTTATCAAGCTCTCTTCAGCCAATATTCGTCTATCTTATAACCGGAAGTGTGAAGTATATATACCTCGCCTTATTATCGGGCTTAAAACCGACGGTACCAATGATCTGTCTCAACTAACAACTTTCTGTACACAAAATATAAGTACGCTCTTAAAATTTGGATTTTCCTTTTAATTGAGCACTCTGCTGGAATTCTTTTTCCAAAAAAAACTAATCATATATATATATATATATATATATATATATATATATATATATATATATCGTAGGTTTGCAACAACAGATGCCACATACAAATTTAATACATCTAGGTTTATAGCCACTATCTTATGTAGCTTTCGAACACCATTATAGACACATTCAGTCGTGATAATAAAATACTACATTGCATCCAACGAGCAACACCATCACAATCGCAACATCATTAGAGGAAGGAGTCCCCATTTTTTTTCTAAATAATTTGTCCTACCACTGCTACCAGTTTTCACCGGGAAGAATTCTACACTCTCCCAAATTCGGTGATTACACCGACCGTAACTGGCCCATACATACACAGACCTAAGATAGTCTTTCCAATTTCCGATTCAGAGATAATAAAGGCGCCTCGCGAAGAGTTCGTCCATTCTTTTTGGATGAGCTCTGAAAATTCTCTTAATCTGGAATCCAGATCTTCGCTTTATAAATGAACGGTTACTTAAATTGGAATATGGCATCACTAAGACACATATTATTTTGCCCAACGTTAAGCTCATCTAATGCATTGGTCATTACAGTCATACATGCGTTCAAAAGAAGACAATCTAATAGTGGCTTTGTAGCTGTCTGACTGCTGGCCCCTATTATCCTACGATGTCAACAGTGTATGTAAAAGGGTTACTCTTGCCCGTCTCTCGCTCTCTCTCTCTCTCTCTCTCTCTCTCTCTATATATATATATATATATATATATATATATATATATATATATATATATATATATATATATATATATCATTGCGTGAATTTCCCTTCACTAATAGTTCTTAGTTCGTGTATGCATTCGGTTAAACACGCTTCTGACAATGCGATAACATTTCTTTTTCTTCTTCTTTTTTCTTCTTCTTTTTCTTCTTCTTCTTTTTCTTAACCTTCTATTTGTATTTTCAAGTCATTTCTTTTTTTATTTCTTACACAATTTCATTGTGTTGTTTTTATTTTATATATTTTTATTTTTAGTAAGTTATGTTTTTTGGGCGAGCCTATTTTTAAATTATACGTAATACCCTTAGTGTGGCCTACGTTCTGTGTAATCTGTAACGTATACACGCACACATACAAATATATGAAGATAGTCATGGGAAGAGAAAGGAGTTTTCTAACTTATCTGTACTTTCATCTAACATTTTAATGAGAAAATCCGGACATAATCTGCAAATTCTATCTAAAAATAAATATTACGGTTCGTCTTCTGCACGTCCCATTATTATTGCATAATAGTAAACAAAGCCTCCCCCCTCCCAAATAATAACGTTATTATTTCAGCACGGTCCGTCGGAATACAATTGAATGCGATCTTAAATAAAGCCCCGGTAAAATTCCAGCATTAAATGTTTTTTTTATTTGTTTTAATTATATTCACACCAAAACAAATAAATTATCAATTTTGAAGCACAGCTGCTAGATGCGAGGGGGGGGGGCGTCTAAATATGATCCATAATTACTTTCCCTTAGTGTCATTAGAAAGAAACGGAAGTTCTTCTGAAAAATTAAGGATAATTTTTACTATATAATCTAATTACTTCATTTACAAATAAAATATGGATCCGGGCAACGCCGAGTAGCCCTGCTAGTATATATATATATAACTATTTCATTTATTCACATAGATTTACTATACGAAAGTATAGATTTATGCGTAAACTTTAAGTATTTACTTCAAAAGTGCTCAATACGTAGGTAGAGCTAGTTAGTAATTTATAAAATATATACGGCGATTAAGCTACACTGAATATTCTGCGTTTCAGTGCATGCCCATTGGCTGGTAGGAAGGGGCGCGGTGGATACAAGAAAGCTGATTGGCCAACTAGTAATCCTCAACATGTATAAAAACAAGAAGCAACGACAGAATTCGCGCATAAGCCTGACGAATCCTATAGTTGGATGAAACGCAGAATATTCAGTGTAGCTTAATCGCCATATATATTTTATAAATTACTATATATATATATATATATATATATATATATATATATATATATATATAATTGCGGTTACTTGTTTCTCCTGTTTGATTATCTTTGAATAAACATGTAAAAACTGTTTGTTAAAAAAATAAACTAGATTTAAAATTTTGTAATCAATGATAACACAGGGACAACAAAATTCTCTTCTTTTTGAATTAATTGTTGATTTTCTCTATCTTGAATAAGGTTAAAAATTAAGTATAAAACGTTTGTCATTTATTATCGAGAATCTGACTGCTCCACAGATTGTGTTAGCTTTACCTACTACGCGTGATGTCGGTTTCCAGTTAACAGGCCTTGACTCTTTCGATGGTGACCGCTGCACTAGAAATGGGTTGTATTTTACTTATGAAAACATTGCGTAAGGATACAAGGACATAGAGAAACGCAAATAAATATAAATATACGACGGAGAATAGAACAGAAGTTAAAAAAAGGTAAAGTAAATATTTTTACCCGTGGGAGATAGGAAGAACGAGAAGCAACCATAAAAAAAACAATTGATTTTTGTTTCATAAAAAAATATGGATTTTTTTTTTTATGTATTACGAAAAAATAAGGATGAAAAAAATAAAGTTAAAATAAATATAAAAACTAAGAAAAGATAATATTGTTTTTTTTTTTTTGTTGTTGTTTTTTGTTTTGTTTTGTTTTGCTTTTTTAAATTCTGGCGTCATTGGAATTCGTGACAAAATTGTATTACATCTATACTTATTGTCCTTTTCACTCGGTAACGAATGTCACCAAAAGAGAACGATGATCCTTGCCTTTCAATAGTGAGGTTCGGTAAGAGTTCCAGCAAAACTTAAGGGTTTACTTCGATGTACAATAAACGGGCAAATTCGTACACACTAGTAAAATTCAAACCACCGCTCGCGATATTTACAAATGAATGCAAAAGGCTCTCTATAAAACGTTTAGATTAGTTTAATAAAAATAATAAAATGGATGCCAGAAGCAGAATAAAATCATATCTATCTATCTATCTATCTATCTATCTGTCTATCTCTCTATCTCTCTCTTTCTCTCTCTCTCTCTCTCTCTCTCTCTATATATATATATATATATATATATATATATATATATATATATATATATATATGTATATATATTTACAGTCCTGGTCAAAATCATAAGACCACTTAAGAAAGTAAGCGTTTACGGATATTATCGAATTTTTAATCAAGCAAATGGTTGAAACCATTGCCAAAAAGGGAAAATATGATGGAAAAAATGAAATCTGATTCATTCGAAACCTTAATAGTATATATATATATATATATATATATATATATATATATATTTACTAGCAGGACGCCCGGCTGTGTCCGGTCATGAAATATGCATTAATATATTTAAAGTCTTACAGAGTTCTTATTAATTATTATAGAGCCAATTCTCTATTGAATATGATCTAATATATAGTAATGATTTCGAAAGTAATAAAAATATACAGGGGTACTAATACCTAGAATAGAAATCAGAATATGGAGAATCCCTTTTGTTTTTATGAATAAATATTAAACTTTTCCGTCGCGAACTAATCTAAACAGTATTTGCTTTGTTTTAATAACATTGGGGTGTGTCTCTGTATTTCCCGCTTCTGTGTGACACCTCTATAAAGCCACCATTGGCCCATGTATGGAGTATTGTTGTCATATTTGTCTGGTGCATCTGCCTCTAGTCTCTCGCTCCTAGATAAGGTTCAAAAGAGAGTCGCCAATCTGATAGGTACTGAACTGTCAGCTAAACTCCAGCCTCTGTCCCATCGACGAAATGTTGCATCCCTCTGCCTGTTCTACAAGTACCTTAACGGAGAATGCTCTGACGAACTTCAAGCACTTGTGCCCCCACGACGTAAATACCTCCGACAAACCCAACAAGCAGCTAAGTCCCACCCCTTCACAGTAGAGATCCCTAGAGGCAAGAGAGCCTTCTTCTCCAGTAGTTACTTCCCCAGAACAGCTAGACTTTGGAATTCCCTTTCGGATCCCTGCTTCCCCGACTGCACTGACATGCAGAAGTTCAAGTGTTGCTGCCCAACTTCCTACACAGTACCCCTGATGCTTATGTCCCCGATAGTAGCCCCCTACAACAAAGTGGCAATGTGCCTTGTTTGGGGAGAAAATGTAATAAAAAATACCTATTAAAGCAATCGATAGCGTTAAAAAGATGAACGATTTTGTGTTTTATATTGTTATAACAAGTGTATTTCATATTTACTTTTATGAAAATAAATTTTTAAAACAATTATTTTATAAATTAGTTTACATTAGAAAAATCTGAAAAATATTATTTTGAAGTCTTATAATAAAATATATTGATAAAAATGGCGTGTGTCTGTGTATTCCCCGCTTCCGTGTGACTTGCAGGATTTTTTTTTATTTAATACTAAAATAGCTATTAAAAATTAAAGGAATAGATAGCGTTAAAAAAGATGAACATTTTTTTTCATATTATTATAACAAATATATTTTAAATTTACTGTTTGGAAAATAAATTTTTAAAATAATTTTTTTAATGAATTTTAAAGTTAGTTTACATTAGAAAAATCTGAAAAATATTATTTCGAAGTCGTATAATAAAATTTATTTATGAAATGAATGAATAGCTTATTAGTCCAGTAAAAATATGGTTTGATTCTGAACAAATTCCAAGAAAGCTTTTTTTAATTTTTTTTATTACTATTATGTGAACAACATTCTTAAAGTTTACCAAAATCTTATCACCACAAAGGTCTTAACTATGACGTCATAATACAATGACAGCCATCGCACTAAAAATAAGCCAAGACCCTGATATTTAGTGTGGCCGTTTACGTTGCTAATGATAAAACAACAGATCCCGTTCTTTTGTTCCAAAGAGTTCATATGGTTCCTTAAACTGCTGAGTTTTCCCTTGTTGAGGTGATAGTCTTACCAACTATCCATCTTTGGGACAAAACATATGTTACACAAACCAAACAAAGCACAACTGGTGGCTGGTATAGAGGAAAAGAGTTCAGATGACGTAGTACCCAAGGATTACCAGATGCGGAACATAACCTTCTTTGATGTAGGTTCTCTTTTCTATCGACTGAAAGGAAAGACATATTGTTCGATCGCTGCCGATTATACTTCCTTCAAAGTAAAACACTATGGTAAGTCTACGATAGTATTTGGTGGTTACATTGGAGAACCAAATACTAAGGACATTACTCATCAGAGACACCGCCAAAATCGAACAAGTAACAAAGGACCGTAATTTTTCGAAATAAAGAAGGATTTCCTTTCGAATTTGGAAAACAAACAGTCACTGACAAATCGCATTTCACAACGCTTAGAGGACAGAGGTTGACGCGTAATACAATCAAGGGAGTACGCAGATTGCAGCAGTGCCAGTCTCATCCAACAAAAGTACTGGTGTCATTCACGAAGATACATATCTGTCAATGCTGTTATTTCATCAGGCATCAACCAGCGATGGCAGCAAGCTTCATTTTCTATTCAGATAGGGGGCGTGGAGCCCTGCAACAATATACGATATTAAGGTTATGAAGAAGTTGCTTGGATACAATGTCGCCAGCCGTTTTCTCTTCCTCCATGCATTCACGGAATGTGAGAGCATAGCCAGGGTTTTTGGAATCGGAAAAAAAATCCCTCTACACAATGTTTTGAAGAGGGCCTGTCTTAAAGAGATGTTTTCTCCATCTAAGAAAAACATAGCTGAGATTGGAGACGCTGGGTATGAAGCGATGCTGGCATTGTTCGAGGGTAAACCTGAAGACAATCTCTCTTTAATCAGGTACTCTAGTCTCTGTCAAAACTGGTTCATCCCAAAATTGTCTTACACTTAAACGACTTCCACCAACCTCCTCTGCAACAAGGCATCATGCCATTCGGAGTTTCCTCCAAGTGATGCTTCGGATAGAGAAATGTGAGGTCATGGACATTATTGAATGGGAATGGGAATTGCAGAACAACAGTCAAGTTCCAGGGATAATAGATACTTCAGCTGCACCAGTACCGCCTCTGAAAGTAATTCACTGCAACTATTCTGGTGGTTGTAGTAAACCACGGTGCACTTGCAAAAGATACAGCTTTATCTGTTCACGTGTGACAGCGGCATATCAACCCGAAGGTGAAATCGACACTTACCAACCTGATAACGATCCTGGTGCACCAAGAGAACTTGCAGAGAATTCCCTGTGAAGATCGATCACGATGCGTATGTGACAATGGATTCCTATTTGAGGATCGCTGAGGGTTCACCACTGGTTGCCAGTAACCCCGAAAGGTCACATTTGGTGACCTGTGACAAGAACCCTTCAGACACGGGTATGCGGACCATGTCAAGAAAGTCAGTGTGAAAATATGAGTGAGTTATCAGCGTCTGATAATAGAATAGTGTATATTGAACAGACACGATAATTCGGTGATAAGATTTCTCTTAAAAATCCGCTATATATTCTAGCAATATACATGGATATATCATGACATTATGGATGACGTCATGATCTCGCCTGTCCATATAGTTAGTATAACACACACTTTGTACAAAAATTGTTACATCAAAATATATAATATGAGAAGACAACAAAACAGTACGTTGTTTACATTAACCTTTAAAACGCAATGGTATAGTAAGCTCGGAAGCAGCCCCGCAATATTGTTTTCCAGGAACGGGCAGGTCGAGAAAAGTAACTTATATATATATAAATATATAGCATGAAAACATTTATATATATAAATATACATATATATATATATATGTATTTATATGTATACATGTATATATATACATATATGCATGTATATATATTAGATATATGTATGTATGTATGTATGTATGTATGTATGTATGTATATTGTATATCAGGTCATGTCACATGCTACTGGTACCATGTAACCCAGTACTACCTGCCTCATGACCGGGTCACCGGTGACAAAACTGGTACCCCCACCAGACTTGTTTGGTGAGGAGGGTGGCTAGTCTCCCTGAAGGATTAAAAACAAGAGCTTCAAAAGGGCAAATGAACCCTTTTTCGGGGTCAACGGTCAACTAGCACCGTGTGTGTTTGTGTGTATGTGTGTGTTGGGGTGGAGAGGATTCCTGTAAGCCGTGGTGAAGGAAACCTTTCTAGGAGAAGCAAATCTCTGATTTAAAAAACTATAAAGCGGGAGATCAGTACCCGCATTAGGCTGGTCTGCAGTTTAACTTGTTGCTGGCTATCTTGCTCTTGCTTGTTGCTGGATCTCAACATTTTGAACCGAGAGAGAGAGAGAGAGAGAGAGAGAGAGAGAGAGAGAGAGAGAGAGACTTAGCTGTCGTACAAAACTAAGACTCTGTAACACCATCTGTGTATAGATACTCCCTCAGGCATTTGTCTATAAAAGTGGTCCTGAGGCGATGGAAAAGTTGTGACGCGTGGAGGCTTGACATGCTGGAAGCATGTAATAATTGATCTCAATGACCGTCTTCAGTGTCATGCCTGCTTGAGCGTGTGAATTCATCGGTATGACTAAAAAAAAAGTAATTTTGGGGCTCATGGACGTTAAGTGTCTGAGGGAGCGGCACTCCTCTGACAAGAAGTTGTAATCATCATGTATATATATATATATATAAACACATATACTTATTTTTATCATGTTTGTGGGTATTTCTATGTGTATATAGACACACACATATATGTATATATATATATATATATATATATATATATATATTTATATATATCTACTTATATATAGATGTATGTACATATACGTATATATACATATTCATATATAAACGCATGCGTATATACATATATATTTATATACGCATGCGTATATACATATATGTATGTGAGTATATAACCTAAATAAAAACAATATATATATATATATATATATATATATATATATATATAATATTTAAGTGCAGTTTGTTCATTTCCGTCCTCCAATTTAATTCTGTTTTACGGAAATGCAAATACACGTCATAGATGATCTAAATAACTGCTGCAAGTTTTTATTTCTTTCCCCGTTCTCTCACGACATTTAAATATTGGAAATAAATAAATAAACTCATAAATCAAACTTCATGCACTACGATAAAATACGTTACAAAACAATTAAAATAAACATGTTTATCACGAAATCAATGTATAACAAATGGAAACAGATACAACGATGCATCGGTTCAGTCAAGCCATTTAACTATGAAAATGCTACTGAAAAATCAAGCGTGACATAAAATCGAAAATCCAGTTTCCAACAAATATAAAATACAGAAATCAACTGATACAGACCAAAAGCATCATTTGCGAACTCGAGACTGACAGACTAACATGGTTGATATTTAATCAGGTGTTCAAGTTCCATTTATAAATTAGTGTGACAGGTCAGCAAATCTGATATCCCAATATTAAGCGTTGTCATCCGTGCAGATCATCATATAATGATTAGCTCACTCCGACAGACGCTAAGAAGCATTTAAAAAATAAATGTTTAAATTATATAGTATTTCACGGGTTAACGGCAGTCGAGTGGATAAGGGTTTTGCTAATGAAGCTATATCTATATATATAAAAATGTAAAGTTGGTTCGTTCTAAAGAAATAAAACCATGTTTATATGTTACCAATTTATTTGAAATTTTCAAACAACCCATTTTTAGAGTCGAAGTATGTTTTTATGTTATTAAAATAAATTTACCTAATTAAAATTAAAATATTAAATAAAATAAATATATTTATTTATCGTTTCTGCGAATCTGTTCTGTTGATAAAACTGAACTTCCGGTTCGATTCATTTCACAGCCACGAATTGACGAAAGGTTTAATTTTCTGTTAACTCGATAAGTAAAAAAAAAAAAAAAAAAAAAACATATTTTATTTGTTTATCTTCCAAATTTTTTAATTTACACATCTTTTCTTTATTATATAAGGCCAAAAAAAAAAAGTGTGTTGCTTGCTTTTGAGGGTTTTTTTTCTATATAAGATTACTCATGCAGAGAGTGATCCGTGCTTAAATAATGTTATTATTTAAAAAGTCATTCTTAACATGGGGAGGTAAGGATGTTTTGTACCTGTACGTTAACCTTACAATTGAATAAATAAAAAAAAAACACATATCGTAAAACGTTATTTAAACGTGGAAATATGATTTAAAAAATAGCGCGGCTCTCTGCATTAGCACCATTTTTATTTATTGTTGTTGTTTCACGAATTTTCGGCCAACTATTCCTCTGGCCTTCATGAAAAGCAGTCCTTTTATAAATGTTCAGTAACTTTTTCCTTTTATTATTCTTAAAGAGTAAAACTTTTCTTATTCATGAAAGGAGTTAAGCCTACGTAAATAAATAAATGTTTGTACACGTGACAAATTATCAATAAATGGTTTAGTTACTTTTTTAAAAAATGTTTGTAAAAGTGCGAAAGGCGACGTTACGTTGTTGTACAAACATTACTCCCATGCTTAATTTCTATACTTATAGGTTTTTGGATTCTTTTTTCACTGGATTATTATTGATTGGACACTAATTAAACAGATTATTAAAAAAAAAAAATGTAAAAAAGAAATCATTATTTCGACGTTTGAAAGTGGTGCTCACTTTTTAGTTACAACGTTCTGATAAATCAGTCACCCATTTTGTAAGCAATAAAAACGCGGTATATCAAAACCATAGAAAGTAAAAATAATGAGTCTCTACCGCATTTGTAAGTCAGAAATATATTTGTTTCTCAAAGAAAAAAAAATAGAGAGAACAGGACTTTTTTTTATTGTTTTCATGAAAATAAAGTTTCGAGATTTTTAATTATTTTTTTTTACTTATTTAGTCAGTTTGTGGGGTTTTTTTTATTGTTTTTGTGAAAGGTGAGTTTTTTTCAAAACTTTTGTTTTGTTTCTTTTTAATTTTTTTAAAGTATTATAAATTTCACTAACATGCTGGAGAAATGTTTAATAATTTGGTATTTTTTAAGATTAGGTCCACCTCCACAATTTTCCTTTCAATGACGACATTTATAGGTTTCCGAGTATGCTGAACACGCAAATTGCATTGAAATTTTGCGGAAATAAATAGTTGTATTATGCATTGTATTCTTCGGCGGCCATCTTTTTACGTGCACACGCGCCATAAACAAATACACACACGTAAAAAGATGGCCGCCAAAGATTACAATGCATAATACAACTTTTTATATCTTGATAACTACTTATTTCTGCAAAATTTCGATGCGATTTTCGTATTCAGCATAGTCGAAAACCATTTCAAATCGTCATTTAAAAGAAAATTGAGGAGGTGGACCTAATCTAAAAATTTACCAATAATTTTTAATCCCGTACGCCTCCCGATACATTGCTTCGTCAACATGCGACCATTTTATATCTCCCGAAGACACTTCCGTATTTAGAAAAAAAAATAAATAAATAAAAAGTGACCGATTTACCAGAACGTGGTAACTAAAAAGTGAGTATCCCTTTCAAATGTTGAAATGATTTTTTTTTTCAATTTTTTTTCATAATCTGGTTAGTGTTAAATCAATAATAATCTAGTGAAAAAATTTCAAAAAACCTATCAGTATAGAAACTCCACCACGTAAGTAAATAAATAAAAAATGTTACGTGCGCATGCGTTAGCCTTGACTAGGGGGGTACTAAGGGAACGACCATTAAATAATTCTGCGGGTCGCCATGGAACTCAACGCCCAAGGAGTATCAAAATAGTTTTCATGATCTGAAGAAATTTTTTTTCCGAAAAGTGGGTGATCACTTTTCCATCTAAATTTAACTTAAAATGAGCACCCACTTTCTGGCCACCTGAGGAAGGGGCATTTATTTTCGTGTTTATTGGCTTAAAGGTTTTTTTTACAAGGCAGTTTGGTACGCGAATGCATATTTAACAGTTTTCGTTTATGCTCACGCATAGCATAAACAAAGGCTACGTCTGTGAAATGGAAAATAGTCCCAGAGTTCAGGGGTTAATACCATGCAAAAGAAATCAAACAAAAAGACTTTTAAGCCAAGAAACACACAGAAAGAAAAAAAAAATAGCATCCATTTTTTTTCTATCGAATTCATTTGCTGTTTTTATTGAAAACTATTTTCCCCCGGATTTTTTATATAATTTTCCATTAAGGGCTGTGCGTCTCACGTTTGTAAATAACGACATTTTTTTGTAGATTTTGGTGTGCTAAAAACGAATCTGCAAACCGTTTCCGTCACAAAAAAATAGTTTTTATGATATGAAGAAATTACTTTTTCGAAAAAGTGGCGATCACTTTTCCATGTAAATTTAACTTAAAATGAGCACCCACTTTCTAGCCACCTGAGAGAGGGGGGATTTTTTCCCATGTTTATTGGCTAAACATGTTTCGTTTATGCTTACGCATAGCGTAAACGAAGGCTACGGCTGTTAAATGGAAAATAGTCCCAGAGTTCAGGGTTATTACCATGCAAAAGAAATCAAACAAAAAACTTTTTAGCCAAGAAACAGAAAAATGCCCCTCTCTCAGGTGGCCAGAAAGTGGGTGCTCATTCTAAGTTAAATTTACATTGAAAAGTGATCACCCACTTTTCGAAAAAGTAATTTCATGAATGTCATGAAAACTTTTTTTTTACTACGTAAACGGTTTGCAGATTCGTTTTTAGCACACCGAAATCTACAATAAAATATTTCGTTATATATGAACGTGAAACGGGCCTTAAAGTAAAATAATACCGAATTTTTTGGAGCAGATTTGCCGTTTAGTTGTACAAATATCCTCACACCAGGTAATCACTAAAAGGGATTTTTAAAAGTCGTCACCTCTATCGAGCAAAAGTTTAAAACCACCGATTATATGCCAGCCTACATCATGGTAACATATATTGAGTGAATTCCTAACAGTATCTTTAGTTTAAACTCATTTTCCCAAAATTTCCCCAAACTTAACATGTTCGATACAGTCTGCCGCCATTTGTATTTTTCAGATATACCGATAAACATTGAATGTTTTTGAACCGATTATACATTACATAAAAACACTAAAATCTTATCCAGTTAGGTAGAACACTTACTTTTCTTGCCTTTGATAACATTTATTTGTTACATATTTATTTTTTGACAACTTCTTTGTATCTGTGTTTAGTAATATAAACCCTTTTCATTTAATGTAACGTTTAGTCGGCTCGAAAAACAGTGTTTATTTGTGTATTTGAAAGCTACAAATGGTGGTGGACACTGTTGATTACTTTAAGTTAGAGAAAGTGAGTTAAAACTAAAAAAAACTATACAAAATACTGTCAGAAACCTATCCATTATACCAGCCTATGTCATGGTAACATATGTTCGGTGAGTTTCAGACACTGTTTTGTATAGTTTTTAGTTTTCAACTTACTTTCCCAAACTTAACGTATTCAACAGAATTCGCGACCATTTCTGTTTTTTGAGCCAATTAAAGATTTTACATTACATAAAAACACTAAACAATTATCCAATTAGGTAGAAACGTAAATTACCTTACCTTTGCTTTCATTTATTTGTTTTTGGACGACTTTTTCGAATCTGTGTATTGTAACCCCCCCCACCATCAACCAAATATTAATTACTAAATCACATTTTTTAAAACAACAAAAAAAAGCATTTAGCGTTTCAACATTTTTGCTACGTTCGGCTTCATCCACTGATTGTTGGTCAAGTTCAAAACATGAATGATTGACAGAAACTCTCGAGGATCCAGATTAAATTCTGCAAGAGCACCATTTTTTTCAGTTTCGCCTTCTTTTTCACTTTTTGCAGTGGATTGCTGTACTAATATAAGAAACATGCATTTTCTCTTTTATTAAATTTTTCCATTACACCAAATTGAGCCACTGCAACGCGTGGCAGGGTACAGCTAGTATATATATATATATATATATATATATATATATATATACTATAAAAAAACTATATTATAATAATGACGCGGGTTTCATTGGATTTACTGCTAGGAAACCAATATATACACCCAGTACACACACACACGCACATACATGCATACATACATACCTACATACACACACAGACATATGTATATATATATATATATATATATATATATATATATAGAGAGAGAGAGAGAGAGAGAGAAATACACGCATAATTGGTTACATATGTGCATACATGTTTCATTGGAATTTCAATTTACTGAGACCCACATCATCAGACTGAAAATAGGGGCAACACTGAAGCAAAAATCAAAGTCCATTCATTTTATATATAAAACACATCTGTATGTAAATTAAATCCCCCCTAAAAGGGTTGATGTCTAATTCGTTTAGATTACCGTTTATTTCATACATATTTGTATATTTTTATATAAAAAAACAATGAGATTGACCACATTCTTGAGTTTAATATATG
>NC_136505.1:97903567-97908567 GCF_053919585.1 Euprymna scolopes
TTTTTATATTTGTCGTCTAAAGGATTGGGCGTAAAAAACGATACCGATCTCGTGAAAATCTGTCGCCTCCGTCGACAGTGTAGGGCATACATACATACATACATACATTTAAACAGAGAGGTTAGATTTATATTATAGTTTGAAGTTTACCATTGCTTATATCAGGTAAACACTACAGCTTTTTCTATTTCTTTACTTTATATATATATATATATATATATATATATATATATATATATATATATATATATATATATATATAGTCTAAAGAATCTTTGAGTAAAAACAATCTTAAATTCCCGGAAAAAAAGGCTAAATCTAACCCATCGCAAACTTAGTACATACGCAATCCGATTCCTAAACAGTTTAGAATTACAAAATGAGAATTCAACTATATAAGGATGAAAACAAAAAAGGAAAGAAAGCATTGACTAAAAACGTTAAACCTGATATATATATATATATATATATATATATATATATATATATATATATATATATATTGGTGGGTATGTGCGTGCACATATATATGTATATATATATATATATATATATATATATATATATATATATATATATATATATATATTGGTGGGTATGTGCGTGCACACGTTTGGATTCTTAATCCGGCAAGGAGATGTGATGCGTCTAGTTGTTACAAGAAAAGGTTGTCCGTTTTTCCCTGTAAATAAGAACATTAGGTAAGTGGAAAATGAGATTAGGATAAACCGAGGCTCGAACCTTGTAAGCAAGGTTCAGAAATCGAGTTAGAATTGGAATGTTAGACTTTCATATAAAATAGTTCGATAATGTTTGTATTGTAAAAAGAGTTAATTGATCCCCATCTGGCATCAAGTGAAATAGATGGCTCTCGTCTAGGAGACGCCCCATGTTTTGACAAGCTTCTGGGTGTGTCCTTTACTCCTGAGCTGAAATGGAACACGTACATCAAGTCGGTTGCAAAGGTCGCTGGAAAGATGGTGGAATCCTTCTACCGCTCCAGAAGATATCTCACTACTGATGCAATTATCTATCTATATCAAAGCCAAGTACGTCCAAGGATGGAATACTGCTGCCATATCTAGGCAGGAGCTGCTAAAAACAGCCTATCCTGCCTTGACAGAGTACAAAAAAAAACTTCGTGGCTTAGTGGAGGATGCCCTCTTCACTACCCTGCAACCTCTCTCCCACAGAAGAGACGTTGAGAGCCTATCCTTGTTTTATCGTTATTTCCATGGCAGGTGCTCGTCTGAACTCAAATCTCTGGTCCCCCCTCGCCAATCTTTCGCGATAAACACCCGTCTAGCTGAATCCATTGTGAAAAATTTCCCCTACTCTTTATCTGTGCCTAAATCAAAACGTAGATTCCATGAACAAAGCTTCTTTCTTAGAACTGCACGCCTGTGGAACTCTGTTCCGTCTGCCTGTTTCCCACCTGACTACAACTTGCATATCTTTAAGTCCAACGTTAACAAATTCCTAATGAACCGCCCTCTTAAGTAAACACTTCATCAAATCTCCACACTAATGTATTGTACTTGCAATAACCCTTATCCCTGAGTGGCTTCCGGGCCTTGATCTTGATAGGTGGTGACCACCGTGTAAAAAAAAAGCAATAATGAATTCTCCTATCGCATGCCTTCTCGCTTACACCGCTAACACCGCTGGCTAACCTCGTGGTGAAATGGGAGCAGCTATGCATGCCTTCCCTACCAGTACATAGCCTCTCCATCATCAAGACTGCTACAGTCCCTCCACGTTGACCACGCACGGTAACTGGGTGCCTTGCGGACCCAAGCTAAACTTGTAGGAGACCTCGGAGTAGTAGGGGACCCCAGAGGTAGTGTGTCATAGCCCACCGATGTGTGGACATGCCCTGGTGCAATACCAACCACTAACCAACTATTTTGGTTGGGCGAAGACTGGGGGAACCAACCTCAAAATCACACACCACTGCTTTGTGGGCCTTATCACAGCAAAAGGCTAAGAGATGGGAACTCTGACTTCAAATCCTACTACTGCCTTGCAGTTTTCCTTAAAAGATTGTGGAACCGCATCCATAAAGAAAAAGCGTAGTAGCGGACACGATAGGGCAACGGTTGACCCCACTGATATTACTTTCGGCCATAAGCTGCGGCCTCCTCTGCTACCTGTTGTCGCGAGTCGGCTCTACTGAACATGAACATTGGAGGTCCAGAGGGTGTCTATCTGATGCGCAACAGATACTGCACCTAAACTACGCAAGCAAGTTTGGAGCCAAGGTGGAAAGTCCTGTGGTGATTTGGGTGAGACTACGTCAACACCAAGGGATAAAGCACTGAGGTCCCAACTAGTCATCGTTAAGATTGACGGACTGCATGATGATGATGATGATGATGATGATGATATATATATATATATATATATATATATATATATATATATATATATATATATATATATAAAGAGAGAGATGTGTATTGAACTTTACTATTTCACAATAATCTAATTTTCTTGCAATCGTCAGGTTTTAATTATAAATATTCATACTTACCTGATAATTGCAACAGGTCATTGAAGGCAAAAATATATATCTTTAACAAAGCAAATTTATTAAGATACAAATGGCTCAACACGGTTAAGAGGAGCTATTATATATATTAAATAAGAGATAAGGAATGAAAGTTACAAATAACTTTATTTTATCAGTTCAGTAAGAAAATAAAAATAAAAAAAAGATGGAAAAACCTTTTTAGGCCATAATATTTCGAAGTTACATGCTTCTCATCAGAAGAGGATTTGGGCTTTCTTTCTTATTTTTGTGTTTTCATCCCCCCCTCAGTCCCTTAAAGAAACTCGATTCTTGTTGTTGCGCACTTTAAAGTTGAGATGGAAATCGGTCACCTAATCTTGCATGCATAGATCATAGTGTCATATATCGGATGTTAGTGCATTAAAACAGTAAATGTTAAAATTCCAATGATGTTTCTCGAGGTTGAGATTAGCCTTGAGGCTAGTTCAAATGGACTCAGAGATGGATTCGTGGCTGGATTCGAATCTCGCGACCGGTAATAATCGTGGCACTCTGCACAGATCATTCCCGAATGGATGAAACACTAGTCTTTATTGCTATACAGACCCCCCCTTGTAATGTACTGGAAGGAAGTTTCACATACTTTACAGCAGTGATTTGGTCCAAAATACATTGCACTGTAGAGAATATATTGTTGTAAATCTGTAAATAATGGTTTCACTTACAGTTAAAACTGCAAAAGTCAAATACGAGTAGCATGGTTCATTTTTGTTCTAAACAAAAAAATAACATTCATTTTGAACGCGCCCCTGTCTTATCAAAGAACCAACTGTTGATTTTATGAAATTATTTTATATAATCTCTTCAATTAAAGAAAAACTTTTTTTAAAAAAAGTCAAGGATTATGGTTCAATCGCACTCCTAAACTAAACATTCTTTTCTAGTGCGTCTTACAAAATAATCTACTGTTGATACTAATAGGGGGGTCTTTCTGCTTGTGTGATAATAAAACTTCTGAAATTCACTTTTTATTTTAGGTTGTGTTAACTTTGGTCCAAATCGACCTTCCTGCTTTAATTAGATCTCTTCGGTTATGCATTCCGATACAAAGCTTGCGTAAGAACAATCCCAGGTGCATCAAGCATTGTCGTGTGAATTTTCAAAAACGTCGGTCCAGCTATTTCCGAGTACATAGGGAGTAAATAGGGAACGAAATCACATGCACACACAACGTTCATTTGTATGATAGTGTATATATATATATATATATATATATATATATATATATATATATATACTAGCAGTGCCAGTCCTTGATATTACCTTAAACTATATCCAGTGGTGAGGCCCCAGCTTGCGGGCTTTGTGGGGTGTGGAGCCATCTTTTAGTTGCCATTGCTCCCAGGTCCACTCTGACCCGGAGTGGTAGTACCTGTTAGGGTCCCAACTATGGGTTAAATAGAAACCGACTTGAAAACAACAAATATATTCTATTAAAAAAATGTTCTTAAATCTTTGGATTCGGCATTAAATAACCTGAAAAGGGTCGATATGCCGTAAAACAAAAACAATCAACCAACAACTAGCAGTGCCCGCTTACCAGCGTTACCCTGACGAAGCATGATCCCCTCGAAAAACATTAAAAACATTGTTGTTGTTGTTGCTGCTGCTGTTGTTGTTGTTGTTGTTGTTGTTGCTGTTATGTTGCTGTTGTTGTTGCTGTTATGTTGCTGTTGTTGTTGTTGCTGTTATGTTGCTGTTGTTGTTGTAGTTGTTGCTGCTGCTGTTGCTGTTGCTGCTGCTGTTGTTGTTGCTGTTATGTTGCTGCTGTTGCTGTTGCTGTTGCTGTTGTTGTTGCTGTTATGTTGCTGTTGTTGTTGTTGTCGTTGTTGTTGCTACTGCTGCTGTCCATACATCATGTTACGAACGTCTTTCGGAATAGAAACCCCAACCCGTCATGGTAAGAACGGGTATCAGAACGCAGCAGGCAGCCTGGGTGGAGAGAGATGAAAAAAAAAACACATCCATTTACCGGTTGAATCTGTGCTAATGTTGATTGGTTACTTCGCGACTAAAAAATAGTTCTGTCTGTATATTTTATTAAGAAGTAGAAATTTATATAAGAACGAAAAAATGGAATCCTATTCTACGGAAATTAAACGAAACTTCTTTCGCGTATTCATCATTATCATTTTCTTTATTAATTACTGCAGTACTTGGTTTCAATTATTTCACTTATCACCGTAACAAAAAATAACAAAACCAAAATAAAAAATAAAAATAAACCCAAAAGAAAATAAAACACCCGAAAAACAAATGAAAGATTAACGTTTAATTTCGATACTAAAAAATAACAAATAAAAAGAGAAAAATCAATAAAACTGTTTTAATTCGATAATAAATATAACTGAAATAAATTGAGAAAAACAAGAAATATTATACGTATTTATCGTAAGGCGAAACCCTGTTTATATATTAAAACTTCAAA
>NC_136505.1:97913567-98018567 GCF_053919585.1 Euprymna scolopes
TCTACGCTTAGCATTTCTTACAACTTCAAGTTTTATTTTATTTTTTACATGAGAGGCACCACTTATACAGGCCCAGAAGCCACTCAAGGATAATGGTTAAAAAGTGTACAGTAGTCAAAGGAACAATATCATAGTAATCGTTAGAGTTATAAATTTGATAAATTGGATTACTTAAGGGGAACTTGTTTACGCTGGACTTGAAGACGACCATATTGTAGTCAGCTGGAAAGAAACAAACTGAAAACAGTTCCACAGGCGTGCAGATTGAAGAAAGACGCTTTCTTCATGGAGTCTACGCTTAGGTTTAGGTACAGATAAAGAGTGGGGGAAATTATTGATAATGTTTTTAGCTAGACGAGTGTTTCTCGTGAAAGTTTGGCGACGGCGGGACCATACATTGGAGCTCAGATGAGCACTTGGCATGAAAATAACGATAAAGCAGAGACACTCTCACAATGCCTCTTCTGTGAGAAAGGGGCTGCAAGGAAGCGAAAAGGGCATCCCTTACCTGGCTACGACGTCTATTTTGAAATTGGTCAGGACAGGATGTCTTTCCAGCGGCTCTTGCCAAGATATGGCAAAAATACCCCATCCTTGACGTAACTGGCTCTTATATAGGTAGAGAATTGCATGAGCAAGTAGATGTCTACTGGATCAATAGAAGGATCCCACCATTTTTTCAGCGACCTTGACAACGGATTTGATGTACATGTTCCATTTCAGATCAGGAGTCAAGCCTAGAAGCTTGCCAAAACATGGAGACTCCCCAAATGAGAATATTTTGGTGTGAGTCCATGAATTTGTGTCTTAAAGTTTCATAAAAAAATAATGTTTCTTCGATTTGCCTGTTTTTATTGTAGCTATCGGCTTTCTGCGAAGGGGGGTATATCATAGCAGAAAAACTAGACCTGCATTTCTGGAATCAACGCCCTCAAATAAGGTAAAAATAGTTGAAACATGTTAGGCACCATGAAATTTTTTTTTTGATTGGCCAGTGTAATTTATTGGGAAAAGACGGGGTTTTTTTTTGTTGTTTTTAAAATTATTGGAGAAGGAATGTTTTGGCAAATAATTTATTGCAAGATTTAATAAGATAATTTCTTTGAATGTTTCAAAAGATAATTTATTGGCGAAACATAATTTATGGGGAAGAATGATAAAATATAATTATAAGAAAAAAATTGAAAAAACATATAATTAAATAATGTAAAATATTTGGTGCTCAGAAAAAAAATACATATGGAGTACGAAATTGATTTATCTTTATGTACTATTATATAAAAGGAACTCCGTGTGTGTGTGTGTGTGTGTGTGTGTGTGTGTGTGTGTGTGTGTGTGTGTGTGTGTGTGTGTGTGTGTGTGTTATGGAGTCAGAAACCGCTTCGTCGATTTTTTCTAAAAATTTCACGCGAAAGTCTTTGATATAGCCGGCAGTGTTTTAAGTAGGTTTTTGTATCAGAATGTATCTGATAACTATTTAAAACGGATAATCGCAAAAAGAAAAATCTGATTAAAGAAGAAACTGGGCGATTTTGACCAAAGCTCAAACAGCTTTATATCAGAAGTGCATTTGAGAAGTGTTACAACCTTACAAGCAGCAGGTGCCAGTCTATAAAATGTAATACATAAAAGGCTATATATCTGTACGTCTATTTGTCTCCATATTTTCAAACTTCATCTCCTCTGAAACTAAAAGTCGCAGAGCAATGCTAAGTTGGCCTCAAATGATTGGACTTTTTACGGGCCGTTCTTTTATGGGCCTTTATCGTGTTAACCTTGTTTTTAAAGGGTCATAAGGGGATAAAAATGAAAAAATACTTAAACATTTTTCACATTCATCTTAGTTTATTTTTAATTTTTAATCACTTTATATGCGTGTCACGTTGGTACAGTGGTAACGTCACCAGCTTTGAATGCTACAGTTTCCGATTTTGACTTATGGCACCTAAACACCTTTTTTACCTTTCGAAATGACTACTCTATAATAAGATATACGAAATATGGATAATTTAAAATATATTTAAGCGTATTTTACGCCAGGGAAAAGCCACCTTCGCTCCGCTAATCAAATATAGATTCTTTTATAAGACAAGGGAGCGTTCGAAATACTTCTTTGTAGACCAAAATTGAACAATGATACTTGATTTTTGTACGTGATTATATATAATAATTTCATAAAATTCAAGTGATTATATATAGCAACTCCATAAAATTCAAGTGCTTATATATAATAATTTCATAAAATTCAAGTGATTATATATAATAATTTCATAAAATTCAAGTGATTATATATAATAATCTCATAAAATTCAAGGAATTATATATAATAATTTCATAAAATTCAAGTGATTATATATAGCAATTTCATAAAATTCAAGTGATTATATATAGCAATTACATAAAATTCAAGTGATTATATATAATAATTTCATAAAATTCAAGTGATTATATATAATAATTTCATAAAATTCAAGTGATTATATATAATAATTTCATAAAATTCAAGGAATTATATATAATAATTTCATAAAATTCAAGTGATTATATATAATAATTTCATAAAATTCAAGTGATTATATATAATAATTTCATAAAATTCAAGTGATTATATATAATAATTTTATAAAATTAATATGATTATTATTATTTGTGTCAGTGATATGTGAGACATGTGACATTTATAGCTATCTTGTTGGAAAAGGGAATTGAGGTTTGTCTTGTGGTTTCATTAGATCGTTAAGAGAAAAACTAATGCGATCGGGCTACTTTTTAGTAAACTAGCACGTATATAGGTGACAGTGAGAAAGGGATAAATTGTTACAGAGAGAATTGGCTATAGAACTTCAATCCGAATTTGTTTTTTAACAGATTTAACATTTTCGAGATTTATTGAATAAGTCACCCTTGAAGAATTCCATCAAAGGTAAACTTCCAGAAAATCAGAAAGTGGCTAAGAGAGGCTAGATCTTACTCAATAGTTTCCGGAAGTGTGCAAATACAGGGGCGTTAATTTATCTATGACATTTCACACGGCTGCTTATCCTACAAGGTGGTAATACAAAATCTTAATTAACCGGAAGGATATTGGTCCAATCATGAAAGTTTAATTGCACCGATTTATATATTTTTCAATAAGAAATTAAAATTGTAAAGGATCACATTCTCCCTTTGTTTCCCATTTTTAATATTTATACGGCGTAATACCTTGACTGACAGATTTTCGTTAGATCACCTAAGTTATGCAATGTTGAGCCCGGCCAGTATCAAACAGGTAACCATTTGGGAATGTTATGCGGTGTATGGAGCATGTCGACACGTTTTGCAAAAAAAAAAAAAAAAAAAAAAAAACGAACGTCGTTAACTCTCTTGACAGGGAAACACAAAGGACTTGAGACCGCTTGTAAATTTTATATTCCCTAGAAACTTACTCCTTCAGAAGATACCGTTTTAAACTGCTTTGCCTGATTTTCATGAAAATCACTATCAATAATTTTCCCCATTCTTTATCCGTGCCTACACCTAAATGTAGATCTCATGAAAAAAGCTTCTTTCTTAGATCTGTACGCCTGATGAATTTTGTTCTGGATTCTTCTTTTTCTACTGACTACATCATGGTCGTCTTCAAGTTCATCGTGAACAAGTTCTTGATGAGCAATCCCCTGATCAAATGTCCAACGGATATTTTTGCTGAGGTGGTTGACTACTTCTCTATTTAACACAGATTCCAACAACTTACTCATGAGGCACAGGAGACTGATTGGTCTGTATTGAGAAGGAGATGAGCGATCACCTGAATTTTTAAATGCGAGACATACTAATGAGGTTTTCCAGGGTGTTGGGAACCAATTTTCCTTAAGACAACTCTTTATCAGCTTTGTAAAAATAGGAGCTACTTCTGGTTGAAGCTTTGTCAGCACTATAATAGAAAAGTTAACAGCTTTACTGGAATCGAGGTTTTTCATTTGCTTGGCAACATCACGAACAGATATTTGTATGTCGTACAGCGTGTTTTCAGACACAGGAAGAAATACGGGGGGAGGGGAGTTGGCGACACTGATCGCGTAGTGTAGAATTACTTACAAAATTTTATGCAAAGAGTTTTGCTTTGTCCGATACGGACGAGATTACCTCAGGTTTATTAATGATGATTTAGATAGATCACACATTTCTATTCATAACTTTGTTTGTTATTTACCAAAATTGGTGGGAACCAAGCCGCTGCTCAGCTACTTTGGACTTGACGGACTGAGCATACAACTTTCTCGTGTTCTGTATTACTTTTTACAGTGGTTGCTGGCAATCCTATATCGGCTTTATTCTCTGTACATCTATTATTATGTGATTTCGGTGCGCAACGGCAGCAGCACATGCTGGAGAGAACCATATTTTATTTGTTAATTCATTTTTCTCGTTTTTATTAAAAATCCTCTAAGTTTAAATTAGAACTTTCTAACTGGTGACCCATTTATAATATTCATTTTGTTTTGTTTTTGTTTTGTTTTTTGTTTTTTTTTTTTTTTGTTTTTGTTCCCCTCCCCCATTCATTTATTTTATTAATCGATTAAACTACATGAACATTAATTATTGTCGCTGTTCTTGGCACTTTTTACAGACGTTGTTTTCGCCAAAATGCATTATACGAAGGCAGGAGCGGAACCTGACGCCTAGAACGGTACTCAAAGCTCAGAGCAGAACTCAAAGTCCGGAGCGACTTTCGAAGCCCAGAGTGGATCTCGGAATGCAGAGTGGTACTCAGAACTATGCCCCACATTCAAAGCCAGAAGCCACACTCGAAACTGGAGCGGCACTCGAAAATGGAGAGGCATTCGAAGACAGGAGTGGCACTCGAAGCCAGGCATATTACTGGAAACCGTAGCTGCACTCAAATCTCGGAAGTGCACTTAAATCTCGAAGTGGCCGTGGCTACTAGCTGCACTCAAAACCCATACTGACACTTGAAGCCCGGCACAACACTAGAAATTTATGACAGTTTTGTACCATTTTTAAACAGAACATATCGTACACTTTGACCTTAACTCTGTGACCATGATTCGACACATCAACGTCATCAGATGAAATGTTAAAAGTATTTCTTGCTTTGCGTCTGTTTTTAAGAATGCACTGACCCAAAGTTGGTTGGGCCAACTTGCTTCGAACCAGAAGAGTCCTCAGCCCTTGTATATGACAGTCCTTAGGTGTTTGCAGTTTGTTGCTGAAAATTGTCGACGTCGCCCTGTAACATTGTACACGTTTACACACGCGTTAACATGTGGCACTGGCACCCAACACGTTGTATGCAGTCTACCTCATAAGGAACATAGGACAATTCCTTTAGCATAATAATAAAAGGGTTAACTAATCGCTATGGAGACCGGGGTTCAATTTTTAGTTGAATCATATCAGAAAGTTAAAATGGTATTGATGCCCACTTATAAAAACGCGACATTACAATGGAAGGATCAAGGGCAAGTGGAGTAATACCAGAAATGTAATGATGCCTTTCCCTACAACTTGGTATAGCAGCTAATTAAAATGGAGCCTTCCAGTGGACACTTGGATTTAGTTATAAATACAGGAACGATTTCAGGGAGAAAATGTCGAATTCGTTTCGAAATACAAACTACAAGAAAAATATTCTGTTGATCTTATTGCTACTATATTGAAACTAATTTGCAATTTGTTTGTTTTTATATCGAGTTTTTATTTTTTTTCTATTTTGTCACATTAAATAAATGATTTCGCAATTATTGAAAAATAATCGAACGTTAATTGGAATCTATTTTTCATAAGGTTTTCGCTTTTTGTATGTTTATAAAAGTGAACAAAAATCAATCAGCAAAAAGTTAATTATCAAGAAAATTAATGAAGAAATTACATCTCGCTTCGAATTGAAAATAGATTATTAAAAAAAAATTAGATAATGTTTAATATACGAGGTGACTTTAATAAGTTTCCAGACTTTTTCGTCTGGGCACTTTTATTGATGGTACACACACATGAACAAAGCGTCTTTCTTAGAACTGCACGCCTGTGGAACTCTGTTCCGTCTGCCTGCTTCCCATCGGACTACAACTTGGATGTGTTCAAGTCCAATGTTAACAAATTCCTAATGAACTGCCCCCTTAAGTAAACACTTCATCAAATCTCCACACTAACGTAATGTACTTGCAATAACCCTTATCCCTGAGTGGCTTCCGGGCCTTGATAAGTGGTGATCACTGTGTAAAAAAAAAACTCTAGTGCGTTTCGAAGTAATCTCCTCCAGCAGCAATGCACGTGACACAGTCTTTTTCTACTTCTCAATTGTCTCATATCGATATTCTCTAAGGTTTTCCCCGAGCTTAAAGAATAACCAAAAGTCAGAGGAAGCAAGGTTTGGGCTATAGGGAGGGTGAAGAACTGTTTTTGTGCCTATCTAGTCTAATTTTCTCTGAGCGCCCTTGGGACAAACTTCGTGCAAAACTTCCGCGTCTGCAGTTCCTCGCGAATAATTGTCCGTACAGTTATTACACTGACATCAAACTGTGCACGTATCGTCTTTGTAAACACACGACGATCCTTGTCCATAAAATTCTTTATTTGGCCAATCAGCTGGTGTTCTGACTTCCTTACTCCTCCCATACCTATCATCATTCCTCATAGATTCCCTGCCTTCCTTGAATCCCTTATGCCACTCAAAAACTAATGCCCGGTATAGGCAAGATTGTCCAAAATCAGTCTGGAGCATTCCATACGTTTCTGTGCATTTTCCACGTTTAAAACAGAATGTTATTGTATATCGTTCCTCTAAAGTGTCCTAACATCGAGATTGCATTTTTGGAATTCACTAGCTGTGACAATCAGGCTTTGGTAGGGTGTATTCCAATTCTTGTTGTAACTGTTAAGTTGAACTTGAAATCATAAAAATTGGTCAGTCATTTTAGAAGATGTATAGCAATAACATACTGAGTTTGTACGAATCCACGACAATTTTAAATGCCTGTGCAACAAAAGTCTCTAAAGTTATAGAAAGCATCTTCTATATATAGTTGTAATTTTCTACGTGCGTAGCCCAGAAAATGTAGTAGAGAGGAGAAAAGTCCTTTTATTGTTTAAATTACCTGTAGCGTTACAAATGACATCTATGCGGTTCTGAGCACGTTTAACAATGTTTGCAGATACTGCCTGCAGATCTTCTCTGGTGATTCTCCTGATAACGTTGCTAATGTTCTCCTTTAGTTGGTCTAGATTGTGAGGATTAATTGCATAAACTTTTTGTTTTAAAGTCTCACAAAAATAAAAATCACATGATGAGAAGTCCGGGGAACATGGTGCCCATAGCCCTTTGCTTATTGTTCTCTCTTCCGTAAACATGTCATGAACTGGTGTCAGTGATCTGTGAGACGTGTGGCCTGTAGCGCTATCTTGTTGGAAAAAGAATTGCATGTTGTCTGGTGGTGTCAGTTGGTCACTAAAGAGACAGATAAGAGAGATTGAACTGCTTTTAAGTGGACCGATTAATTTGAAAAAACAAAATATTGATTAAAGATTAGAGAGATCGGGCTACTTTAACGAGAATTTCTACATTTTAAGACGTCTTGGGATGTCATGTGGTTATCTAAAATAAAATAATCTCTGATTGAATTCAAGTGAGCTGTTCGGGACATACAAACGCGGTGGATAATGAAAATTAAAACATTCTAAGACGTGGTTTTATTCACAGCGAAGTTTTCACAGTCAATTTTGCAAGTGGACTTGTGGATGTCAAAATCGCTGTATAATATAAACATGATACTGATATCGTCAGTCGGTTGACGATTTGCGCACGAAAAAAAATCATAATACCAAATTCTTGCGCAAGACAAAAAAGATGTCTTTTATTTTATGTATCAGAGTTATTGTCACCCTTTTTAGCACAGACGTAAAACACAAAAAAACAGCGATAACTAGCTTAAAGGTATTTAAGGCAGATTCTATTAGACGCGTAAATTGTAATAGTCAGGAGCTACTAGTCTGAGGCAAAGCAGATAATAGGCATAATAGTAATTACAATAAAAGTTACATTAACTAAAATTCAGCAATTATACCTATTTAAATAATAAAATAATCTGTTCTATAAATTCAACTTTGTCTCTGTGTGTTAGTTAGTTCCTTATAGACTTTGAAACGGCTGAACAGATTTTCTTTTAAAAATTTACAGAATATCATTGTATAAGTCTGGGGGTGATCTTAGTTGTCTAAGAATACTCCCAATAATTACCGATAACCAAAACCGTTATTTTAATTTATCATCGGTGCAGCCATTTTTCCATGTCGTCGCTTAGCAACAATGATGAAACAAGGGGCATTGAAAAGTCTACTGTGGGTAAGTTGATAGCGTGTTTTTTGTTTTTGTCTTTTTTTTTTTTGTTTCGTTTTGTTTTTGCATGATGTGGTCTGTAGGTTCAAACTCCGCACGTAAATTTCTTAATTTTGTTTTCATTAACTGCAAAGAATTTTATAAGACTTGAAAATCTGTGTATCTCTTTTTGTTGCTTTTTTTTTTTACATGGCGTGGTCTGTAGGTTCAAACTCTGCACGTAAACTTCTTAATGTTTGTTTTTTTCGTTAACTGGAATGCAATGCAGAATAACATATTTTACTGCATGGAGACTTGTGAAGCTTTCTCCCTGATAATTTAAAGGATTTCGATGACATTAAAAATATAGGAGTGAAATATTCGTTGATCATCATTCAATCCCGGGCAACATCAAGTCTTCCTGCTAGTAATATATAAATTTGACAAAAATATACGTAACAACGCTAAAAATCTAATTTTGAAAATATTCCTAATCAATTATGATAAGAAACAGAACAGGACAGTGTCCATCATATATTAAAGATCAGTGCTATCTCCTGTGGAGAAAACAATTTTACCTGCCAGAGTATTCCCATTGGATAAAAATAAGTTTCGGTTTCTAAACGCTGTTGTGAACACGATAGGTTATTTGAATCTTGTATCATCATATGATCGACCGGGTATCGTTTGTAGGTGTTCATAAATAGGTCCGACCTGCACATTAACAGATTAAACACAACGCCCTTTTCTTTTCCTATTTAAAAAGAATATGTTTGCATTATTCTCTTTTTATGGAAACATTTTGTATTGTATGTGTAATTATGTTTCTCGTATATCTCATTTACCGTCTTTAGTGGTTGTCGTAGACTAACAAGTAATAAATGAAATATACTTCACGGTTGTTTAACTATCTCTTACTTCCTGACAATTTTATTTCTGTAATCACGCATTGTTAATTCTGGTCAAGATATATACAATATTCTAATTTTTCAGCTTCAGTTTATGCTACGATATCAGATCCAACTGGATTGGGACAATCTACCTTATTTAAGACTCGAAGAAAGCAACTCCTATCATAGACGTGCATCAGAGTCAGAAATGCTTCATTTAATTTCTCTATGTAGAAAAACATTGAACTGATAAACAGTAAACGACGTATGTTGAACGTTTACGACGACGACCTAGTTGATACCAGCACAGTTATAAAATGGGTGCATCGGTTTATGACAAAGACATGAGTGCGTGTGGAGAGCGCTTATGCACAGCCATCACCTCATCGTCGGCAAAAAGTGCATGGGGAACGGTGGTGACTATGTAAGAACATTCTGAAACACAAAAGGCTGCTCTGTTTAATGGTATCACTCCTGTCTTCGTAGCCCTTCAACGTTTTATTTTTAGCTAAAAAATAAGAGGCCTCACATTTGAAACGATCCTCGTATTATCAGTATTCATTAAATCTTCGTAGAGGGGCAGAAATATTAGGAAACTTCTCTGTTCGAGGAATTTATTTCCCCCGGTCAAAAGAAGGTCATTTTGCTAGCAAAACACACACACACACACACACACACACACACACACACACACAACAAATTTAGGCAGCATTTTTTCATTCAAGCAAATATTATTAAATGCAACGGAGACACTTCGCTTTATGATTTTTTTTTTAATTTTTCGATTTTCTGTATAATTTTTTGTATACAAAACAAAAATATTAATAAAAGTTTCATAGTTGTTGCTGTCACGAGCGTTTTCGATTCGTCCACGAATCATCATCAAATGTTGAAGTAAAAGTCCGAATGAGCAAAAACGAGAATTAAAAGTGAAAACTAAAATATACAGTAAATGGCGATAAGTTAAAATATATAGAGTCGACGAAAAGTCGATTAAAAATAAAGGTCGATTAAAAATTCGAATATTGAAAACAGCAAGTTCGTGGACACCGTTAACGAAGTCCGTCCAATACGAACTACGCATGACATTTTAGAATGTTACTACTTTTCTCGAATACGATATCATTTAAGGGTTATATATATATATATATATATATATATATATATATATATATATATATATATATATATACTAGCAAACGTACCCGTCGTTGATTGGGTTCAAAAACAGCCTACAGAAAATGGGCTCTGATTTATGAAAGTATGATAAGTTATGAAAAGGGAGGGTTGTATATTTGGCTTGAATTTGGGGGTATCAAAACCAATGTAAAATATGGTGAAAGTAAAAATAAAATAGATAAACCCCATAATTTATTATACCATACCTGTTCACACTGAAACAATTATCACAATATTCTGTGGATTTATATTAAAAAAAAAACTTGTTAAACTTTGTGACATATTTCCATTCTATGAAGGTCAGGCGCGAACGAACAACCCATAATTTTATTATACCATATTTCTTCAAACTGAAACATAATGATCAAAGTATACTTACGCACATAGATATAAAAAGTCTTTATTAAAGTTTGTGCCTATTTCCATTCTATGGAGACCAGGCGCGAACGTAGACCTCACAATTTAATTATACCATCCCTATTTAGGTTAAAACATACTTATCAAAGTAATCTATCATCTATATCAAAAACACTTGTAAACGTTATTTTCCATACTTTGTGGACCAGGCGCCTACGCAGACCCCACAATTTTAATGAATCATCATTATGGCAGATCAAACATACCCATTCCTGTGTCTCGATACATCTTCTATCATTATATGTGATCAGTTTTCTATAATAATCAACCATATAGGAGCCTATTCATGACCAGACACACACACACACATTCAGCTTTATATTATAGATATATATAAATTAGTGAGTGTGGGCGTCCGGCTTTGCGTGGTTTTGCCCAGTCGTAAAATACGCTTAAATATGATATTTTAATATGTCCAGGTTTCATTTATATTATTTTCATAGAGTCGTGATTTCTAAAGTACAAAAAGGATTTAGGTGCCACGAGCTAGAATGGAAACCGAAAGTTAAATTAGCATTCAAAGCTGGCGACGTTACCACAATACAAAGCTGACACGCATTTGAACTGATTAAAAATAAACTAAGATCAATGTACAAAATGTATAGCGATTTTTACAATTTTGGCCCCTTTTTGGTCCCTTAAAAACTATTTTAACCGCCTAAAGGCTCATAACAGTCCATAAAAAATCCAATGCTTTGGGGCTGTTCGCGCCGTACTGCGACTTTTAGTTTCGGAGAGATAGAGTTTGAATATATGGAGACAGACAGACAGACTTAGTGAGTTTTATAAAATAGATATTACACTAGTAACGAGACCCAACTTTCCCAGGATTCACGTCCAGTACTTGGCACATTTTTAAATTCACAAATCTCTTTTCTTCGTAGATGGCACTCAGGCGAAATGGAGAGGGGGTGGTCAGGTGTTTGGGAGCTGGTTCCTATCGAGGTTGGCGCAAATCTCTCTCCAATGTCTAATTTCGAGCGGTATTGGCGTTTTATAGTAAGGTCACGGTGTGGGGTAGACGACCTACCCAACCAATCAGAGTACGCTAAGTATCTGGGGATTTCCAGATTTGATTTGCGTGTGTGCAGTACAGCCATAGTCTAGAGTTTTTAAATCTGGGACCAAAACTGACATCCGTTCACATGATCCCCGGGATCAATCCCTGACATTCAGAAAGCCATAGCCTGAATGTGTTCTCCAGGCCACCAAATACAATCTCGTTTCTACTTTATTCTGACGTTTCCTGTTATTGGATTTTTAAACATTTTGTCTTATTAGTGGTGCTTCTGATGCTCTCGAACGGTGTAATCGAAGAACTGGAGAAAGATGTTCGCCAAGTTGCATAGAAACGACATTAAAACACGGGAATGGAGGGATAATTGTATGGGGAAATTTTACTGCGGCAGGAGTTGGGGAACTTATTAGTTGTGAGAAGTCAATCAATGCAAAGGAATACGTTCGAATATTAGAAACAGACATGTTACTAAGTATTCAGAAGCTGGAAATATCCCAGAATATTATTTCAATGTGATAATGCCCCTGCACACACTGCTAACGTCACAAAAATGGTTTTCTGATAATTCAATTGATGTGATATTTTGGCCAGATCAAAGTCCCGATTTAAACACAATCGAGAATGTTTGGTCAATAATATCTCGCGCATCGTCCGGAAGAACATTTGAGAACAATGACAAACTGTGGGAAGCTGTGCACAGCGAATGAAATAGCATCTCCTCTTATAGTGTTTCACATTGGTTGAGAGCATGTCTAAAAGGATTGATCTTTTAAAGACATCAAAAGGGAATCTGATTCTATCCTAAGCATTTATTATAGTAAATGTATTGTTCAGTGTTATTAGTTCTTGTTCAATTGTTCTTTGTTCAATATAGTTTGTTTAATATATAATATATATATATGTGTGTATATATTATTTAGTTTTTAGTTCACTTTTAAAATAGTACTCTAATTACACGTGTTTCGCTGTTCTATATATCACAAGCTGATAAATAATATATATATATATATATATATATATATATATATATATATATATATATATATATATATATATATATATATATATATATAGCTACGGTATAACTGGAAATGCTTTCTCAATCATTAAATCATTTCTCACCGATAGGCTCATAAGAGTAGTGGTCGATACACAAAAATCAGAGCCTGCAGTATTTATGCTGGAGTCCCTCAAGGGTTAATCCTGAGCCCAACTCTCTTCCTGATCTACATCAACGATCTCCCTAAACACATACTTAAATCATTCGTTGATATCTATGCTGATGACACGGCCATCTACGGCAACACATCAAAGGCTGTAAATGACAAAGTTCTCTCTGATTCTCTCTCCTCTGATCTCGAGCGTGTGGTTCAGTGGGGGTAGACGTTGCTGGTTACCTTTAATGCATCTAAAACTAAACTCCTATCTTTACACAATCAACGCTCTGATCCCCATCTGGCATCAATTGAAATGGATGGCTCTCGTCTAGAAGCCCCACGTTTTTACAAGCTTCTGGGTTTGTCCTTTACTCTTGATCTGAAATGGAATACGTACATCAAGTCTGTTGCCAAGGTCGCTGGAAAGATGGTGGGATCCTTCTACAGCTCCAGAAGATATCTCACTACTGATGCAATTCTCAATCTATATAAAAGCCAAGTACGTCCAAGGATGGAATACTGCTGCCATATCTAAAAAAAAACAGCCTATCGTGCCTTGACAGAGTACAAAATAGACTTCGTGGCTTAGTGGGGATGCCCTTTTCTCTACTCTGCAACCTCTCTCCCACAGAAGAGACGTTGCGAACATATACTTGTTTTATCGTTATTTCCATGGCAGGTGTTCGTCTGAACTCCAATCTCTGGTCCCCTCGCCAATCTTTCACGAAAAAACATCCGTCTAGCTGAATCCACCGCCAAAAATTTTCCCCACTCTTTATCTGTGCCTAAATCAAAACGTTGATTCCATGAACAAAGCATCCTTCTTAGAACTGGACACCTGTGGAACTCTGTTTCCGTCTGCCTGCTTCCCACCTGACTACAACCTGGATGTCTTCAAGTCTAACGTAAACAAATTCCTAATGAACCGCCCCCTTAAGTAAACACTTCATTAAATCTCCGTACTAACGTACTGTACTTGCAATAACCCTTATCCCTGAGTGGCTTCCGGGCCTTGATAAGTGGTGACCACCGTGTAATATATATATATATATATATATATATATATATATATATTTGTGTATGCCCTCCAAAAATATGGCCGATCTAGCTTAAGGAAAACTAATTTCCTGCTCTCCTTAGAAGGAGACGCTTATAGCGAATAGTTAATTATCGTTAAAAGATAAACAACAAAACATCGATATAAATTTATATACTTATGTATACATCTACATTGGTTTTACAACCACTTCACTATCTACCCAGCACATCATGCACTTCATACACTCTAGCTTAATTTACCAGCATATAGCAAAACCTCTTTGATTTAAAACCCAACTTTTAGTTTAGGACACAAAATAAATCCAAGCTTAAGCTAATTTGAAAGTAAAATATAAAAATACTACAAGCTGTGTTTATCAAAACTTGCAAACAATAATATTTCTAAGATTGTCCAAATTATTAACATTATATAATTCATTTTGCGACGCTCATTTTACTCTACTTGAAATAAATATTTTAACGACTTTCCTGGAACTTCACTTGTACGTTCCTTAAGTGTGAAACTGTGCGTTCTTGGGGGATTTTTTTTTTTCGAAATTCGCTTTTCCTTTCTGCGGCTCTTTTTTTTCATTTGTTTGTGTCAACTAAAGATTAGTTTGTGAAGAATCGAAAATGTTGAATATGGAGCATGTAGTATTTTTGTTGTATTTCGACATTAAAAAAATCTAGAAAAAATTGATTTTATAGATAGAAGCAAACAGAATATTTGTTTTATGTTTAATCATTTTTGTTTAAGTGAAATGTTTATACTTATGTATACACTAGGTACGCTCACAAATATACATGTATATACGTAATTATATATATATATATTTATATATATTTATATATATATGTCTATATATATATATTTATATATATTTATATATATATGTCTATGTATATATGATTAATTATATATGTATATACTTTTTTGTTTTACATAAGCATTTAAATGTCGCTACACATCCAATATCATGTTTCAGTCAGATTGTTCCAATTAAATACAGACCGCTTCCAGTGATTTTGTTTCTACAAAAGTACGGACTTTGTTATCGTATGAGCAATATCACATAAAAGAGGTATCTAGTTACTTGTAATTATCTGACCGAAAGATGCCCATGAATGTGTAGCGACATATACATCGTTATGTAAACCTAATCAAAAGTATACCTTTCGTACTTCGTACATAAATTCATTATTTGCTTCACCTGTTGAAATTATTAACATGGAATAATATAAATATATATATAGTCATCGACATACAGTCCTGTTTCGTTGTATCACAACTCATCAGTGCCGCTAGACTAGCATCTCTCCAAAGCCAAGGATTAAACCTAGAACCGTCGTGTTGACAGTCGGCAATTCTCCCACTCGACCATGGAACTCACGCCCGTAAATAACTTGTCGGAATATCTATTTAAATAGACACCAGCCACCACTTTTATGGTGCTCAAATCGCATGTTCGTAAACAAACAAACGACGAGCTTCGCATTTTCAGCCAATTAAGTAGCGGGTGAAATTATTTACGACATATATATATATATGTATATATATATATATATATATATATATATATATATATATATATATGTATATATATATATGTATATATATATATATATATAGAGAGAGAGAGAGCGTGAGGGGCCTGTCATAAAAGTATCCGACCTTAGGCCAGAAAAAATATTTCACATATCTGATGGGATGTGGACCCTACTCTCCTTTAAAATAGGCGCCTTGTGCTTGCCCACATTTAGCCCATCGATCGATGAGATTTTTTTTTTTTTTTTTTTTTTTTGGAATGGTGTACTTTTCTGCCGTTGCGTCCCGCATTATCTCTTCTCTACTCTCAAACCGAGATCCTTTCAGTGGCGTTTTCAATTTTGGAAACAGCCAGACGTAGCAAGGAGCCATGTCTGGAGAGTAGGAAGATTGGCGAACGACTGGAATTCCACAAATGTTGGATCAAAGGGGATGAATGTGCGAGGGCGTTGTCGTTGTGCAGTTGTCAAATTTTCGCAGTCTACATGTCTGGTCTTTGGCGCCGAACTACGTCACAGAGACGCCGGAGAACATCTTGATAGTATTCTTTTGATGGTATTCCTTTGTAATTCTCTAACTTTCCGGTGCGTATTCATGATGCACAATTCCACCGATATCAAAGAAGATAGTCAGCATCACCATTTCAAAATCGCTGCCATTTGAATTTTTTTTTAAACCGGTTCGTTAATTAAAAAAAAATAATTTTTGGTACAAACTACTTAAAAATACAAACCAATTAACTTTTCTACCATAAAAATAACTTTTATTGACTATAGTAACATTTATTTCTTGTATATTTATATTATTATATATATAACATTTTCTCTTTGTAAGGAAACATCATTTTGTTAGTCACTCTTGGCTACGAATGGAAACAAAGTTGATATAAAAAAATATATTTTCGCGACAATTATCTTTACTTTCATCATATTTTGGTTAGGGTAAAATGTTTGAGTATCAAAACCTATCTCTTTACAACCCCCTTCTTTTCATAACCTATCATACTTTCATCAATCACAGTCCATTTTCTGTAGCTAGTTTTTGAACCCAGTCAACGATGGGTACTTCTGCTAGTATATATAGCATGATAGATGTAATGAGAGATGTGTAACTATATCAGGTGCTTGAGTATCAGCACCTGTTTCTTCCCATATGTTTTCAACGGTCGTAGGCCGGAATATGAATTCAAACAATTCTTCTAAACAGGGAAAAATCGAAAAGAAATCAACTGGACGCCGCAACCAAATATTCATTCGTCCATATGTCCTCAAACTAAATAGTAATTTCTTTACGCGTCCATTCATTCCCATAACAGGCTTTGTCTCTCGGACCATCACGCTTAATTTTCGAATTGAATTATTGTCCGTAAGTGGTCAAATTTAGTCATTCATTCAGCCTCACATTCGCTGGAAACATTTGTTGGAGCTAAAACATTGAGTATATTACCATGCCTTCTTCAAATAGCTAGGTTCCGTCTCCCCTGCTAGAAAATTACTCATAATATTATTCATCATATATATTTATAAAGTTACGATTCGCCTGTGTGGATTGATGTTGTCACATTTGGACTGGTTCATCTACCACTTGTCTCTCATCCCTATACAAGGTCCAAAAAAGAGTAAAAACATTTTACCTCTGGCATTATGCCATCGCCGCATCGCTTTGCCTCGTTTAACAAGTATTTTCATAGAACTGCCCTTTTACCCTTGATGCATTCATAAAATCAACTAACTTGACCAGCAGCAGAATCTCACCCCTGCACTGAAAAGCCTTGTACTCTAATACCCGTTTAGGTCGGATTGCGAGATTTTGGAATTCCCTTCATTTTTCCTGCTTCCGTGACTGTACGGTGCTCTACATTAAGATGGCTCTTGCATTAAATACAGCTTACATGCTGATGCCAAGGAATAAATCTGAAGACACGACCGAGAGCCATTCTGATGTATCGATTTACAGAGGGGGAGTTATGAAAAGTAACTATTTCTTTTCCCAAAGGAAATTATTTTCAATATGGAAAATCCCAACCTGGGGGCCACACCACAATATAACATGAACACGTACAATAAAAGAGAAAATTCCATACCGGGAAAATACAGCAAAGTAAGGTTACTTATATTTTGAAATGTTTCTTTTAATTTATTAATACAATTTGAAATTTAACGAAGCTAATACGATTTGCGTTTATTTCTTTAAAAAGAAACAATTATTTACCTTCAGAAATGTATATTTGTTTTTTAAAATTAAATCTTTCAATGAGTCACGGCACCAAATATGCATATGTTTTATAGCGGGAGTTCAAAATACGTTAACATTGAGTAGGTGTTCTTATTAGAAGATAGACTATAAGAAAAAATCGTTCATACCTTTCTTATTTATGGCCGCGTCTTCTGCTCAGTATCGATCGGAGCTGTTGAGTGTGAAATGGAATATACGTATACGACGGTTTACAAAATAACATGAAACATACTGGAATCTTGATGAGTGATTCTGAGGAACTACACAACAAACATTTATATTTTTTTATATATAAATGTATTCCGGTTGTCACATGTTTCCCCAGGAGTCTGCATTATGTCTACATCTTTTTTCGTTTCAGCCTTCGCTTCTAGGATGAGTTTTTGGAAGAGCCACTCTCCCGTCCCACTGGTTTGCCGAAAACTCCTCGAGTACCTAAAACTTCTTGTTTTTGACCTGTCGGTTCTGGTACGTCATCCGCAAAAGGAAACGTTTCATTCGTGAGTTCCGGTGACATAAGCGATTAAAGGTCACGTCTCCTTAACGTGATCTTTGGTCACCTATCTGAATATCCATAATAATAAGACAATAATATGGAGGTGATATATATGTATAAAAGTGAAAGTGTCTGTGTATTTGTGTGTATGTGTATCTGTGTGTCTGTGTACATTTCCTACGCAATAACTCTGTCAATTTTTAGTCTACAGACTCGAAATTTGATATACAGGTAACTGAGATTTGGGAAAATCGATGTGATCGGTTTTTGGCAAGAAATTTGGCGATTACGGGGGCAAAGTTCAACGATTTGACTTTTGAGAACTCTACCAAACTCCTCCGACAATTTTGGGTCTACGCACTTGAAATTTTAAATATAGGTTCCTTGAACATGGATCTAACTTTATTTGAGTCCAAAACAATAAATTTTAAGGGGTCATAATAGGGGTCAAAGTTTTAAAAAATGACCTCTGCGGTCACTTCCAAATTACTCAGACAATTTCTGGTCTAAATATTTGCAATTTTACATAAAAGGGTATTCAGAGATAGGGCAAGCTTTTTCATCAGTTTGGGTCGAACATTTTTAGTTACCAATATATAAATGTATGTATGTATGTTTTACATGTCTGCCTTAAAATTTCAATAGAGGCGACGGATTTTACCAAGATCAGTATCGTTTTAAAGTTCGGTCTTTCATACGACAAATATCGAAAAATTGGCTAAAAACATTACTATCTTCCCCTTCAACTACGCACTTTTCTACAGGGGGGGAGGGGGTCACTTTTTTCGCCGATATTTTTTAAAGTTATCCTCTCCTTTAGATTGTCTAGTCTTAATTTTAAAAAATGTCGCTTCCGGTTTTCGCGGTGGTCGTAACAGCATAAACATTAGGTTTTACCCGTCCTTTTCCTCCTTTGCGGTACGGGTTCGAGTCTTCCTTCCTACTACAACTTTTTTTTTATTTTTCTCAACATACACATCCAAACACCCGGGCAACGCCGGGCTGAAATGCTAGTATATATATATATATATATATATATATATATATATATATATATATATATATATATATATAGTCTGCAATTATGCAAACATTATTGGTTACATACGTGGAGTCCCAATTGAAGAACAACACTTAATCAGACAAAAAGAAAACTGATTTTTTTTTTGGGGGGGGCTGTCCCTAAATTGGGACGCTACTGAAACATGTATGTGCATATGTAACCAATATATATTTTTTGTATAATAAACAGACTATATACCAGCTCTATCCTGCATTGAGCACTCTTTCATAATAACGCGAGTTTCATTGGATTGACATCTAGGAAATCAATCTATTGATTGTATATGATTGAGTGTGAGGGGAACCTATCGTTGTTCTCTTAAAAAAAGGCTTGGGACTTTACCATATATATATATATATATATATATATATATATATATATATATATATATATATATATATATATATATATATTGTATATCTGCATTTGAATCGTTGCATATTAATTGAAAATAAATATTAAGTATCTATATATATTAATACGATAGTGTCTGCGTTATTTTGTGTATCACGTTTACATTTTTTTCCGAATGACTGTCGTTTAATGTTTATGACCTTCCATTTCTTGCAATAAATAATTCTACCAAGAATTATTCATAAGTTTTGGTTTCGGTCTCGATTTTAGCTGATGGCACTTAAGTCATTTACTTTTTTTATAAAAACTTTTCTCCAACGATTGTTCATAAGTTTTGGTTTTCGTTTCGATTATAACTGAAGGAACTCGTGTTCTTACAATTTATTCCTTTAATTCAGTTGACATTTACAATTCTTGAGAGTATTTGTTTAATAGGACTAAATCAATCACTTAATTATTATATCTATCGGTGAATCTATTTTGCCCTTAACTCATCAGAAGAGATAGCAACAATCAATCCATCAAAAGAAGATAAAGTGCGTTCTGACATGATTAAACCCCTGAAAATTGCAAGAGAAGCTGTGAATAGCTTATATTATGTTTACATTACGCCATTTTGAATTTAGAAATTTCTACAAGTGTAAATCACAGTTTCTCTCGAGCGAGAATGGGAATCCTCGCTTGTGTCAATTCCGATTGAAGCAAACAGCATTGTTTCTTGAAAACTCATGACTCATTTATAATTGCCACGGTCCAACATAAACCATTCATTGCAGTATGGTTTCTCGTTAGAGGCGAAAACAAATATCACAAGTTCGTGGCTGTATCACACCTGGTTTTCTCATCAATGAACACTTATGGGTTCGTTGCTTCCATCTTGATTCTGTTTTCACAAAAGTGTGAACACTCGGGTTTTTTTATTATTATTATGTTTACTCAAGCGCGATCGAAACATTTATGAAAACAAGAAGGATAAACGAGTTTTTGTTTTATATTTTATTTATCTTTTACGTTTCTTATTATAAATAAAACGCCATATATATTGTATATACGAGGAGCCTTTAATAATTTTCCAGATTTTCTCCTATGTGTACATTTATTAATAGTACGCTCCAAGAAACCCCAGTCTCCTTCGTAGTAATCTCCTCCGGTTGCAATGCACGTAGTATCGTTTCAACAATGTCGGGAAGACTCCATATAAATCCGCTTGTGTGAGCGTGTCAATGACTCTTGGCACAGCCACTTTCATCTCCTCAATTGTCTCATAACGACAGACTCTAAGGTTTTCCTTGAGCTTAGGGAATGACCAAAAGTCACAGGAAGCAAAGCCTGAACTATAGACAGAGTAAGAAACTGTCTCGAAGTCCATTTTGGTTAAATAATTCACGCAAATCTTCCACACCTTCAGTTGCTCTCGAATACTTGATATATCAAACTGTGCACTTATTGTCTCTATGGACACACGACGTTCTTTATTCATGAAATTTTTAATTTGGCCAATTTACTCTGATGTTCTGACTATCTTACTCCTCCCACACCTTTATCATCCCTCACAGACTTCCTGCCTTCCTTGAATCTCTTATGCCACTCCAAAACTGATGCTCGGTCCATGCAAGATGGTCAAAAAGCAGTCTGACGCATTGCATACTTTTCTGAGACATGTTATCTAAGTTTAAAATAGAATTTTATTGTATATCATTCTTCTAAAGTGTTTTCACGTCCATATTGCATTTTTGAAATTCATCCGCTGTGACAATCAGGCTTTAGCAGGTGGGTAGTATTTTAATAGATTTTGTTGCTGTTCATTTGAATCTGAAATCATGAAATTAGTCATAAGATATATAGCAATAACATAGTGAATTTTCTAGAGTCTACGATAATTTTAAATGGCTGTACAAAAAGCCTGGGAACTTATTTAAGGTACCTCATATATATATATATATATATATATATATATATATACACTCCTATGAATTCGTTTTTCTTTTGTGTGTATTGATATTCATATTAACCCCCCTCTTTTTTTATTTATTTAAAAAGAAAATACAATTTTCGTATATATGGGTTGTGGAATTGCATTCATTAGCAAAAGATCTAGCTAATTTGCATATTCTTTTAAACATTCATTTTAATTAATTCCCTATTAGGTTTTCGGTTTTCTTATAGGAATATCATCTTTAGTTAACTATTACATGTAATTATATTCATGCAGATATTCTACATGATTTATACTTGCATAATATTTGCGTAAAAAGTTTACAATACACACAAAAATGTTTCCATACATATTTATGTATACGTATATATTTTTGTTTAATCTATATATATATATATATATATATATAAAAGTTAACGTGTCTGTGTTTCTGTGTGTGTGTGTGTATGTGTGTGTTTGGCTGTGTGTGTACATTTCCTACGCAATAGCTCTCTCAATTTTAAGTCTACAGACTCGAAATTTGATATACGGGGTAGTGAGATTTGGAAAAACTTTGTGATCGGTTTTCGGCCAGAAATTTGGCTGTTAAGGGATCAAAGTTCAACGATTTGACCTTTGAGAATTCTACCAGAATTTTCCGCCAATTTTGAGTCAAAACACTTGAAATTTTAGATATAGGTCCCTAGGGCGTGGATCTAACTTAATAACTTGATTTGAGTCCAAACCAATATATGTTAAGCGGTAAAAATAGGGCTCAAAGTTAAAAAAAATTGACTCTCGCGATTTATATCACATTACTCGGTCAAATTTTGGTCTAAACATTTGACATTTTACATGGAGTTTATGCAGACATACGGCAAGCTTTTTAATTCTTTCTTTTGCTGAAAATTTGGCTTCCGATGGGTTAAAGTTCAAAAGATTTTTCTTTGCGGTGTCTAGCTAACTACTTAGCCAATCTTGGGCCTAATTATTTGAAATTTATACATAATGGGTATTCAGACATGCGGCAAGCATTTTAATCAGTTTTGGGGTGAAAATTTGGCTCTCAAATGGTCAGAGTTGGAATAGCTGATCTTTGCAGATTCTACCAAATTCTTCCGTCAATTTTCGGTTTAAATACTTGAAATTTTAGATGTAGGTAACTTGGACATGTTTCAAACATTTTATTTTGATTTGAGACCAAAATAATAAATATTAAGGAGTCAAAACTGGGTTCAAAGTTTTTAAAAAAGTACCTCTGCGGTCTCTACGAAATTATTCAGACAAATTTTGGTCTAAACATTTGAAATTTTACATAAAATACGTTTACGTAGGACAAGTTATGAACAGTACATAGGGTCCGAGCAAAGCTGGGCTGAACTGCTAGTATATATATATATATATATATATATATATATATATATATATATATATATATATAAAATCGTGTTTTTACGCAGTTAAGTTTAGATTTTCACGCTTTCAATTTATTCAGAGTGTCGCTTTTAAATAAAAAAAATGCTTCCATCTTTTTTTCATCATTCATCTATTGTTTTGTTTTGTTTTTATTTTTGTCCCTTTCGGGGTTTTGCCTTTCTATTATTTTGTTTTCTTCTCTGCTTTTATAACCTATAAAAAATCCAATACTGTTAAAAAATTTACAGTTTTTCTTTTATTTTAGAACCACTTCTCATATTTTAAGTCTCCTATATATTCGTGTTGTTTGTTCTTTGCGTTTTTTTGGTTTTTTTCGCTCCTTTCGGTAAGAAAAGTGATTTCTAAAAAGTAATGAATCATTTTTTTTTTAGTATTTACTTTATGTAAAAAATGACGGCTTCAAATTCTATTTTCCTTTATTTATTATTGTTGCTTTTTAAAAAAAAAACGCTTTCTAGAGACGAGCGTTTCGCGTCTGGAGGCGGACAAATGATGTTCTCGTATTTCTATTCTTTGTTTGCGACTTTAAAATAAACGAAAGAATTGAGAAAAAAAACAGAAAAAAAAATCAATTTCTTCTTGTTAGAAAACCTAATTCGCTTCTTAACCTCTTGTCAAACACCATGAGAAATATTAAATAAAAATGACAGCCTCCTTTGAACAAGGCCCTTTCTTCGCAAAGTTCTTTACGAAAAAAAAAACATCTAGAAAATTCTATTTACTTGGAATTGTTTTACACACTCACACACACATACATATACACACAAATACACATATATAAACACATGCACCTCACCACACACACAAATATATACTTACTTGAAATTGTTGTACGCAACATCCACAAATACACACACACTGACACACACACACACACATATATATATATATATATATATATATATATGTCAAGAACTGCTTCTCTAGCCATACGTATGAGCTGTGAAGCAGCGAAACAGTACTGTATGTGGATGACTATAATGCTCCTCATTTTGAGTTACGCATTTGGGAAGTGACATGCAAATTACCATTAGAGTATGAAGCGATGCTCTTTGTGTAAACAAATTGAGCTTAGTTATTTGGACAATGTCAAAATATTGTTAATTCACTACCCGCAAAGCAGCAGACGTAGAGTGCAACGGTTTGCAGCTCCGTTACTGGCTTGAGGTAGTTGCCTGTCTAGCCGCACTGATGAGCTGTGAAACAGCGAAACAGTGCTAATATATATATATATATATAAATTCGTTTTTCTGTCTGTTTGTTTGTTCACAATTTATATATATATTGTTGTGTCTGCACAAATAATTAACAAGAACACGGAAAGTAAAGGTATACAATAATATATTAGGAAGCAAACTTATATACATATTTACATGTCTTCAGATATACTTCAGTTGGAGATATTCCGGCAGGTTGCGTGTGGCATGTCTTACTGGAGGCAGCATAAGCGTCTTGCCTATTTGACGGTCGTTGCCGGACTCCCCCGGTATTGGTGATTGATACCTTTATATATCTCACTCACCCGCCTATGTTAATTAGTAGGCGTCTCCACAACACACACACAAACACACACACACACACACACAAACACACACACACACACACATATATATATATATATATATATATATATATATATATATATATACGAACAAACAGTTAATAAAACATGTTAAAAACACTTTGAAAAAGAGTTAAAAACATATTTAATCTGAAAAGGAAACACTTAATAAGTTGATTATTTGTATGCAAAATCCGATCCCGCATTTTGCTAATTCCTACCCTCTGATGAGTAAGAAAGTATTTCTTCGAAACTCCGCGGATTAAGGACTATCCACTTATCAAGTGTTTCCTTTTCAGATTAAATATGTTTTTAACTCTTTTTCAAAGTGCTTTTTAACATGTTTTATTAACTGTTTGCTCGTATTATAAGCTCTATCTCCTATTTGGTTTTATCGAGCTTTTACATCTGGCTGAGATAATTTTATAAATATTAATTCTTTTATATTTATAATATACTTTAATTTTACCATCTTGGTAAATTTAATTGTAATTATATATATATATATATATATATATATATATATATATATATATATATATATATATATATATAAGGTATATTACCTTAATACTTCATTCATTCATTCATATCTATGGTATTATTCCTGCAAAATATACGATTAAGAGATAACCTCTTTTGCATATTACCTTAAGGGAAATCGATTTATTAATTAGCGGTGTGTTAGTTATTGTTTATAGTGAGAGGATTGTTTTAAGTGTTCAATTAAAATTTATTATTCAAATTTGATTTATATTGAGAACATATTTAATTTAATTTATTTTACCAAAATCGATTTTATTTTATGAACCGATTTATATTATTTGAGTTTTTAGTTATTTCCCTTTTTAGTTATTTTCCATTCATGCTATTCGATTTAATTGTACTATTTAGAAATATTATTTAAGAATTATTTAGACAGTTTATTTTTAATTCGCCGGTAGTCGAATGGAAAATAATAAGACAATCTACCACGTATAGGCATTTAGACGACCCATGTAAATTATGCCTTCATGAAAAATTTGCTATCCTGTACTTTAAAGAATCCCAAAATCTATTAAAATGTAGAAGAAAAATAGCAAATAACTGTTTTAATAACCGCTAGATTTTGTAATTCCCTTCCGGGTCCCTGCTTCCCTAACTGTACTGGTATGCGGAAGTTCAAGTGTGAACCGACATCTTGCTGCCCAACTCCCTACATAGTACCTCTGTAGCTTATGTCACTGATAGCAGCTCCCTACATCAAAGTGGCAACATGTCTTGTTTGGGGTGAAAATGTATTTTTTTTTTAAATTTAACCCTTATCCTTGAGTGGCTTCCGGGCCTTATAAGTGGTTACTGTTTTGTAAAAAAAAAAAAATAGGTTTTCATTTGGCAGCTTTTAATTTTCCATGCAAATCTGTGATATTTCCCGAGAAGTCGTTGGCCGTTGCATGTCACTGGCCTTTAAGACGCTTTTGTATTTCTTCCTGCTATTAAGATTCTAAAAGATGTCTAAGGTCACTCTGACAGATAATAGTGATGGATCATCGAAAACAGATTTGTAAGGAAAGGTCAGGCAGGTGATGATGACGGATTATCTGTAGTAATGCCGGCTTGACTTTCGACAATATTAAATGGGGAATATAGAAATAATACACATTACGAACAGCCGCTCTGGAGATATGGAAGGGAATCGGACGATGGCCTTAAGATATAAGATCTCCAATATGTTCAGGGTTAGCTTCTTTCTTAGATACTGCTTGTAATCTTTTAATCCTTTGCTTTCATAACTCTATCTCTACTATTATATAAAATGCGCTTTGTCGGTCCGTGTGTCTCTATGTGTGTGCGTCCATTCTCTATGGACTCGAAAACGGCTGGACCGATTTTTACGAAATTTTACACGAAGGTACATTATGTGCCGGCCAGTTAGTTTTATATGTTTTCTATAGGAATGTTTAAATAATCGAAATAATCCGGCGATTTTGAACAAAGTTAACACCTTACACACCCTAACATCGCAAGTGCATCTGAAACGTTTTAGCCCATACAAACCAAAAGTATATAAAATCAACAGTATGCGCTTTGATATGTCAGGGATACGTCTGAAATTAAAATTTCTGTTTTAAGCACAATTTCACCATGATACTTGATTATTTTCATTTTAAACTTAAATTCAAGCCATTACCACCGGACAACCAGTAATGCCTAGCATCTAAAATCAACTGTGTGTTCTTTGATATGACAAAGATGTGTTCAACATGAATGTTTCTGTTTAAAACACAATTGAAGGATATTACTGGACTTTTGCATCTTAAACTTTAATGCAAACCATTATATATAGAAAAATAATTTTAGAAAATCAACAGTAGGTTCTCTATAGTGCAATGTATACTACAATGCAAAGTGGACAAAGTTACTGCAAGAGGCATGTGAAGTTTTTTCCTTGGCGCACCGTAATTAGATCGATTTGATTGAAAAATAGGCGATTTCACCAATTTCTATGACAATGAAAATATGGAAGGTGAAATTTGTTGATCCACCATTCGATCTCGGGCAACGTCTGGTAACCCTGTTAGTATATATATATATATATATATATATATATATATATAGTCTTGGAAGTTTTGATCCTTTAAAACTATATTAAAAAAAACTTAATTAATTCTTATATCTTTTATCATTCGTTGGAAAACTATTTAGTCATTAAGTCATTTAATCACCTGCATCAACTTGCTCTCTCGAAATCACTATGGTACCAATATCAATTTTAGGGATCAATTCACTGTATATATATATATATATATATATATATATATATATATATATACATATATATATGTGTGTGTGTGTGTGTGTGTGTGTGTGTGTGTGTGTGTGTGTGTGTGTGTGTGTGTGTGTGTGTTCTTTTATTTGGGAGGATGTCTATGAACACTGGATTAACTAAGTGTTTCTAAATGTATGTTTTTGTAGAATTTATATATCTTTATTTTTTTTTAAATTTCTTCTCTAATATTTTTTTCATTTCATATATTAAATTTTCTAGGAGATTTTATGAATATCGATTCGTCTCTTAAGAGTGTTGCATACCGGGTTATATGTTGCATACCGGGTTTGGTGTTTATATAACTGACATGGTCATTGATCGTCTGTTTGTGTGTGTGCACATGCGTGTAAGCAGTCAGTGTGTGTGTGTGTGTGTGTGTGTGTGTGTGTGTGTGTGTGTGTGTGTGTGTGTGTGTGTCAAATACATACAATCTATGAGGACATCTTAAGACGCGTACCTTTTCTCCTTTCTTCGGCCAGTGTCCTTCACGACGGTTGCACTTCAATTTGGAAATCAAATCATGTATGGTCCTAAAACACGACTTGTTTATTTTTATTTGTAAACATCTTTTATTCAAGATCTTCCTAATTTTGGAGGGACGGTCTCTGCATCGCTGAATCGATTCAGATCTCTTTCCCCCCCCCCTTTTCCTTCTCTTGACTGCGACGATGACGATGACGATGCTTCAGTTCAGTCTCGAAAGACAAAGGATACCTCCTGTAAAGGCAGTTACGCATGTAATTGTGTGGCAGAGATTGCGCAATTCCCAACTACACCTATCCTGAATCGAAACTGTTTGACTGCAGGGGCAAAGACAAGTACAGCACCTGGAAGTCCCAAATCGTCACCCATTTAGTACTGACCAGGTTCAACATTACTTAACTTCGGTGATCTAGCGGGAACCGGTGTGTCAACGTGATTATGCCGTACAACTGCAAGACTCCATTGAATCTCGGACCCTGATTATCCAGCCCCCTACGAATAGGGCACTCTGGACTAAGAGACCAAAAATTAAATATTACCTTAGTCTAGAATGACAAAGACGGAATTACCTAAGTGTAGCGCTTGAAGATACTACTTAATTGTTTTTTTCCGCAGAAAATGAGTAATCAGCATAACAAATACTATAATGTTAATGCTTTACTGTACCACGATGGCACTCACATTAACCAGGTTGATCCGACTTCCTCCGAAGGAGGAAATTTTACGGGTATATGAAATTCACAAGCGTTACCTAGTCATATATATATATATATATATATATATATATATATATATATATATATATATATATATAAGTGAACGTGTCTGTGGGTGTGTCTGTGTGTGTACATTTCCCTACGCAATAACTCTGTCAATTTTTAGTCTACAGACTCGAAATTTGATATACAGGGTACTGAGATTTGGGACGATGTGATCGGTTTTTGGCCAGAAATTTGGCGAGTAAAGGGGTCAAAGTTCAACGATTTAACCTTTGAGAACTCTACCAAACTCCTCCGACAATGTTGAGTCTACACACTTGAAATTTTAGATATAGGTTCCGTGGACATGGATCTAACTTAATAACTTGATTTGAGCCCAAAACAATAAATGTTAAGGGGTCATAAAAGTTTTTAAAAATTGACCTCTGCGGTTTCTTCCAAATTACTCAGACAATTTCTGGTTTAAATATTAGAAATTTTACATAAAGGGTATTCAGAGATAGCGCAAGCTTTATCATCAGTTTGGGTCGAAAATTTTTAGTATGATAGGTTATGAAAAGGAAGGGTTGTAATGAGAGAGCTTCAAATTTGGGGGTATCAAAACCAAAGCAACATATGATGAAAGTAAAAATAAAATAGATAAACCCCATAATTTATTATACCATACCTGTTCACATTGAAACAATTATCACAATATTCTGTGGATCTATATTAAAAAAACCTTGTTAAACTTTGTGACATATTTCCATTCTGTGGAGGTCAGGTGCGAACGAACAACCCATAATTTTATTATACCATATTTCTTCAAACTGAAACGTAATGATCAAAGTATACTTACACAGATAGATACGAAAAGTCTTTATTAAAGTGTGTGCCTATTTCCATTCTATGGAGGCCAGGCGCGAACTAGACCCCAAAATTTTATTATACCATCCCTATTTAAATTAAAACATACTTAGCAAAGTATTATTATGTACATCTATATCAAAAACACTTATAAACGTTTTTTTTTTTTTTAAGTTTTTTATTTCCATACTGTGTGGGCCAGGCGCGTACGCAGACCCCACAATTTTAATGAATCATCATTATGCCAGATCATACATACCCATTCCTGTGTCTCGATACATCTTCTATCATTATATGTGGTCAGTTTTCTGTAATAGTCAACCATATAGGAGCCTATTCGTGAGCAGGTATTTATTTGCCCCTCCCCCACCAAGCAAATTAGGCACAAGGCCGATTTTTAATGTGAGGAGTGAGGGGGAAATGGGGACCAACTTCCTGGGGAGTAGAGGAGCTGGATAGTGACAATTGGTATGAAGGTTTACCCCTACATTGACCAAGGTCTTATATGTGGGGTCACCCCCACATAGGCTCTTTGCTTGCAGTATCTGCCCGAACAGATACTACACTTTGATCTTTGTCCGAAGGCCACGAAGGTGGCCATTCGCGACCGGGTATTTATTTGCTCCCCCATCGAGCAAATTAGGCACAAGACCGATTTTTAATGTGAGGAGTAAAGGGGAAATGGGGGCCAACTGCCCGGGGAGTAGGGGAGCTGGATAATGACAATTGGTATGAAGGGTTGCCCCTACATTGACCAAGGTCTTATCTGTGGGTTCGCCCCAACATATGGTTTTTGCTTGCAGTATGTATTTATTTGCTTCCCACTGAGCAAATAAGGCACAAGGCCGTTTTTAATGTGGAGAGAGAGGGAAGGGGGAGGGAAAAGGGGACCAGCTCCCGATGGGTGGGAAATGGCAGCTGGATAGGAACTGTTGGTATGAAGGGTTGCCCCTGCATTGACCAAGGTCTTATATGTGGGGTTATCCCCGCATATGGTCTTTGCTTGCAGTATCTGCCGGAACAGATACTATACTTTGATCTTGACCCGAAGGCCACGAAGGTGGCCTATTCGCGACCGGACGTACACACAGACGTTCAGCTTTATATTATAGATGAGTTCACGTAACAAACACAAGGTACGATTTAAGAACTTATAAATAAAAAAGACAATTCATAAATCACTCAAATATATATATATATATATATATATATATATATATATATATATATATATATATATATATATATAAATTCAGGTTTAATATTTTCAAAAGTAGGGACTTATGAATATAACAATAGCAAAATATTTTTTTATTATTTAATCGATGGTAAACAGTTACATTTGGTCGATACAAACAGCCATATATTTCAGTCGTGTAGACTCCGTCAGGCGACCCCGAACCATTCGATGCCATAGAAAAAAATAAACAATTGAGCTCTTCAAAACAAAACTACCTCATTTTTTTTTTTTTTTGAAGACCTCAGTCTTTCTTTTTTTTCTCTGTCGTCGAATTGTTCAGGATCGCCCGACGAAAGCTTATTGACTGAAACAGATGGCTGTTTGTAGCGACCAAGTGTAACTGTTTACCTTCGAATGAATGAATTATATATATATATATATATATATATACATATATATATATATATATATGCAAGCAAAGGACGAAGAAAACAAGGAAATACATTTAGACACACACATATATATACGGGTGTTTATGTGTGTACATATCCGTAACTTACGAACACACGTACACACACACATACACACACACACACATATATATATATATATATATATATATATATATGTGTGTGTGTGTGTGTGTGTGTGCGTGCGTGCGTGCGTGCGTGCGTGTATGTGTATGTGTGTGTAAGCCCTTTTAAGGAACTCGTTTCTCATCGTTGAGCACTTTCAGTTGAAATAGAAAGTCGGTCAATTTAGCTCTTATCCGCCGATTATCATATAATGATTAGATCACTCGGACAGATGTCAAAAAGCATTCAGCAAAATAAATGTTTAAATTTCAACAATATTTCTCGCGGTTAACGGTAGCCGAATGGAATGGGTTCTTGCTAATAAAGCTAGGTTTAAATCTATCGACTGGTGTTAATAGTAACACCCTACACAGTTGATTCCCGAAAGGCTGAAACACTAGTGTCTGTAGGTATTTAATAATTATTGTAGTATATATATATATATATATATAGTAATGTATAAAATATATATGGCGATTAAGCTACACTGAATATTCCGCGTTTCATCCACTCTAGGACTCCTCAGCATAAGCCTGAGGATAATATATATGGCGATTAAGCTACACTGAATATTCCGCGTTTCATCCACTCTAGGACTCCTTAGCATAAGCCTGAGGAGTCCTAGAGTGGATGAAACGCGGAATATTCAGTGTAGCTTAATCGCCATATATATTTTATGAATTACTAACTAGCTCTACCTACGTATTGAGCACTTTTGAAGTAAATACTTAAAGTATACGCATTAATCTATACTTTCCTATATTAATTTTATGTGAGTAAATTAAGTAGTTATATATACATATATATATATATATATATATATATATATATATATATATACTAACAAAGGACGATCAAGGAAAGGCAATTGGTTGATCTAAAGTCTGTCTGTTATCGATCGAATGCAGATATCTGGCTAACTTTGACGTCACAATTTTGGAAAATCGCCAGAATTTTAAGAACATAAACCCGTATTGAACTGAAAAAAGTGTAATTCAAGTCCAGTAAATAAACAAAAGTGATGGTTAGGGCACATGCGTATTAGTGTGCGCCTACATGTGAGTGTGTGAGTGTGTGTGTGTGCATGTGTGAGTGTGTATGCATGTGTGAGTGTGTGTGTGTGTGCATGTGTGAGTGTGTATGCATGTGTGAGTGTGTGTGTGAGTATGTGCGTGTAAATATATATGTGGTTTACACACACACACATCCACACACACACACACACACACACACACACACACACATATATATAGACTGTTTATTAAACAAATATTATTGGTTACATATGCCCTTTCGCATGCATGCTTTCACCTGGCACAACAAATTTAGACTAAAGTTTTATACGGGTCTTACTTATTAATATTGTGTGAAGTAATCCTTTAGAGAGGCGGTTCTTAGTGTTTAGGGGTGTGTTCATGCCGGTTTTAGTGTTATACTCCAGTGTGTTCTATAATAGGAGAAAAGTGTTTTCATTTGATCAGGATTCAGAGAAATATTTTCAGTGAACAAAGCTTTGCAAGTGTTTATAATAAGTTGTGAGACAAACAACAGACGTTGTCATACGGTAAACAAAACAAAATGGTGAGTTCTGAAGGCATATATTCACTAAAGCGATAATTTAATGTATGTTTAAAATGGAAGCTTACAGCAATAGGAAAACATAGAATGTTCGTGAATATTTTTAGAGTTTTTGTAAATATATATATATATATATATATATATATATATATATATATATATATATATATATATATATGATTTATTAGCATTAGAAGAAGTCTGGATCGATTAATTAAGCGCCGTGAGTTTGAGGGGTCAGGAAAATCATATTCAAAACTTCTCTGCTCATCTATAATATAAAGGGTAAAAATCTGTTTAAATCTATGTATGTATGTATGTTTGTATGTCTGCCTAAAACTTTCGACAGAAGCGACGGGGTTTCACAAGATAGTAATCTTTGTAAGATTAATATCAATAAGAATCATCTGTCTCTTAGCTCTTTAAATTAAGTTGTGTCGCGCATTGTCTGAAAGGATTCCCGAATATTTTTCTTTCCTGCTCCCAGTATCCTTTTTTTCTTATAATCGAGTAGCTTCTTCAGTACAGAAACGATCTCCATACCTACTAAAATTCTGTGGATTGTGATTGTTTGTTTGTCTGTTTGATTGGATGGCGTCACAACAGGATGAAATCATCAATCGATGACGTCATACATGCAGTGTCCAAATAAATAGCAATCATCTAATATGAAGTGTTTCCCCCCACATTGACCAAAGCTTAAACTGGCTAAGAGTATGTCGGACAAATCCTTTATAGCGTCACCAAAGAAAGGCGTCAAACGGAAATGACTTCATCCACAAGACAAGTCAAAGAAATTTGGGAAAGTATATTTATGGCGTCTTGGCTGTAAAACTCAAGCTTATAAAAACAACTGTGTCGTTAATCGAAAGTTGTTTTTTTTTTTGTTTGATCCGGATTCAGAGAAATATTTTCAGTGAAAAAGCTTTGCAAGTTTTTATAATAAATTGTGAGGAAAACAAGAGACGTTGTCGTGCGGTAAACAAAACAGAATGGAGAGATTATTTATAAATATTTAAAATCGAAAGGTTACAGAAATAGGAAAACATGGTAGCTTTCAAATCCAACGTAACAGCCTCATCTTTGATGAATGGTTTAGAAAGGTCTCAGGATAAACCAAAAAAGTTCAAAATAGACTTCGTGGCCTCGTAGGAGATGTCCTTTTCTCTTCCCTGCAACATCTATCTCACAGAAGAGATGTTGCGAGTTTGTCTCTGATGTATCGTTATTTTCATGGAAAGTGTTCAACTGAGCTTCAGTCTATGGTCCCCCCTCGCCTAACTTTCACAGGAAACACTCGTCTAGCTGAAAACACTATCAATAATTCCCCTCACTCTTTATCTGTTGATTCCATGAACAAAGCTTCTTTCTTAGAACTGCACGCCTGTGGAATTGTCTTCCGTTTTCCTGCTTTCCGGCTGGCTACAATATGGTTGTGTTCAAGTCTAACGTAAATAAGTTCTTGATGAGCCGTTCCATATATTGTCCAATTTATACTGTACACTCTTTAACCGTTATCCTTGAGTGGCCTCTTGGCCTTGATAATATGCTGATGCCTGTGTAATAAAAAACAAGAAAACCATTCAGGCATCAATTATATTCTAAGAGATACCATCTACAAATAGTGTTGTGTCTGCACAAATATTAACAAGAACACGGAAAGTAAAGGTATACAATAATATATTGAGAAGAAAACATATACATATTTACATGCCTTCAGATATATGTCAGTTGGAGATATTCCGGCAGGTGGCGTGTTGCATGTCTTATTGGAGGCAATGTAGGCGTCTTGCCTATTTGACGTTCGTTGCCGGACTCCCCCGGTATTGGTGATTGATACCTTTATATATCTCACTCACCCGCCTATGTTAATTAGTAGGCGTCTCCACAACAAATAGTTATAATGTGAATTGAACTTTATTATCTCCCTTGGAATATATCTTTATAAAAAGTCATTTTACAATCTATACTCCTATAAAGTTGGTGTTTTTCGTGTATTTATATTCATATTAAAAATACTTTTTTCTATTTATTTAAAAAGTAAATACAGCTTTGTTATAAATTGGATGTGGAATTGTTTTCATTTGCAAAAAATCTAACTAATTTGCATATTTTAGCTAATTTGCATATTCTTTTAAACATTCATTTTAATTAATTCCTTGTTAGTTTGTTTAACGGGATGACCATCTTTAGTTAACAATTCCGTGTAATTATACAGGGTGATCCAAAAAAAAATTCAGGCCCCAACTCTAATTAGGCCCCGCTTCTTAGTGTTTTGTCCGAATGAAATGAAACTTTGGTCATAACTAGTTTATTATATTCAAAACATCCCATCAAAATACTAGGGTCTTTGGCCTTTTTTTCTCCGTTCTGCAGCATCTGTTCTAGATGGCCTCCATTTAGCTTTTGTTTTTTGCGGGGTCACCCTGTATTCATGTAGATATTCTACATGATTTATACTTGCGTAATATTTACGTAAAAAGTTTACAGTTAGCGCAAACCTCATTCTATATATATTCATGTATGCGTATATATATTTCTTTTAAAAAAATTTGCCTACCTCTGTCAATCTTTGGTCTAGATAGATGGAACTTAATAGATACTGGAACCCATGCGAAACTTTGTATTTGGGTTTTAACCGGTAAAGATCGGTGCAAAAGTGTGAAAAAAGTTTTTGTATTGAATTTATCAGGTAAAGTTCGAACGACGATATTACGAATATGCGTGCATAACGTAATACATATTTATTCATTTTTAATTTTTAGCCCTGCAGCAAGTATTTCTTCATAGCTCAGGCATTAACGTCAAATCTCAGCTTTCTGTTGAAATGTATGTATGTATGTATGCATGTATATATGTCTGCCTAAAACTTTCGATGGAAGTGATTTTCACAAGATTGGTATCATTTTTAAGATCGACGACAAATATCAAAATAATTGGCTAAAAACATTAATTTCTTTCACTCTGAACTAGCACTTTTTTACAAGGTTTATTTGCTTTTTTCGACTTTATTTTCGAAAGTCATCCCCTCTTTTTGATTGACTAGCCTTAATTTAAACCTTCGTTACTCCCGGTTTGGCGATGGACGCCACGGCAAAAACGTCAGTTTTTTTCATGTTCTTTCCCTCATTCGCGGTACGGGTTCGAGCCTGCCTGCCTACTACCACTTTTTTTTTTTGCTCAACACACACCTCCAAACACCCGGGCAATGCCGGGAACCCAGGCTAGTTTAATTATAAACTTAAAAATCTTTTTCACTGAAAATATTTCCCTAAAATCGGCTCATCCCAAAATACTTCGCCCAAATGGGAATTTCAGAAGTAACCCTCCAAAATGGATGACTTCCTTAAATAAGGGAACGAACAAAATTGGTGACTCCCCAAACGTCTCCTTGTGTTTTCTTGTTTCATTTGTCTTACAGGACGGAACATGAAGCCACGGGGGGATCAACGATGCAAATCAGTGGCCACACACTGGGGAAAGCGACGATTGTTAGGATGAAGTTAGATACACGTATGTACAAATAATTTTATGGAATCGAATTGTACCTCTTGATTGCTCTCCAGCAATAACAAACATATACAGTGAGTAAGTATTTGTTAAACGTACAAGCACGTGTCTGTATGTGTGTGTATGTGTGTATGTGTGTCTGTATGTGTGTGTGACATGTCATTTACTTCTCCATGTGCTTTCCTTTGTTGAACGTTTTCGTTTTCACGAAAATATAACATTAGGAATTCTGAGTCGATTATTTAAGGGCCGTCAATAATCTATGGGGAAGATGGAGTGGATCGACTTTAAAACTAGGCTACTCGATTACAAAATTTACATTTGTTTAACAAATATTAAAAAAGGCAATGGTCTTTAGTTTTGATTGTGGAAAATTCTGTACGAAACGTTAGGAATATTAGAGCTTCTTAAGCTGAGTCAATAATTTTAAGGGTCGTGAAATATCTAGGTGTCTGAAAAATCGTAATAAAATATTTACGACTTAGTTACAGAAATTACATTTAATTAAAAGTTATTATTGAGAGCGGCTATACATTTGTTTTCATTACTGAAAGACAGTTCAGTGAGAAAAGTTAGGAGTATTAAGATGAATAATTTTAACCATTTGTTTTGGATCAGCGGACAACAGTGTGAAATGGTTAATCTGTAGTATGTATGTGTCTGCAATACTTAAGAGTGTTCGACTCTGTGTATGAGTGTTACTATGGTCGTGATGAGATGAGTCTCCTAGCGGCTTCGGCGGCTTGGAGACTGGGTAGAAAGTGATCGTCAAGGATCCCTTCTTGACACCCAGCCTGACAGATGTGGAGCCGGGAACTGGCGCAGTACCTGTGGGACTGAGGTACGCCGTCTGGGTATCACACAGAAGGTCAACCTTCCCAGGGCTTGTCAATCGGCTTTTGGGTGGGGCAAGTTTATTGTTTGTCGCCTGAGCCGCTATATATATATATATATATATATATATATATATATATATATATATAAAATAAAAATACCAGCGATGGTTGACGTTATGTTGTCTTGAAAAAAGAAAAACCGAATGAAATTATGAAATAATCAACGTTTCGTCCCTATTTCAGAGGACATCTTCAGGATATTAAAAGGAAAAATGCAAAAAAAGAAAAAGATCATAGACCATACGAAAATGAGAAGAAAACAGTGTTTGAATCCTACAAATATCGGGAAAGACAAACATATGTGTGTGTAGGGTAAGATTGGGTTGTTCAATGTCTATATATACACTTTTAAAATGCGTTAAATAAATATGTACATTTTTCTCTCTCTCTAAACTTATTCATTTTGTTGAGATATTTAAGTATATATATATATATATATATATATATATATATATATATATATACCAATCCTTATTTAGGAAGCTCAATGAAATTTCAGAGTAATATAGTGAATAAATGACAAAAGACTACATTCCAAAATTCATGATGTTGATCATCTTATAATTTATTCCTTTGATTCAGTTTAAATTTACAATTATTGAAAATATTTTGCGCTACGAAACAGATACTGTAAAGAATGTAAATGTCAACTGAATTAAAGGAATAAATTATAAGATGGTCAACATCATGAATTTTGGAAGGTAAGCTTTTGTCATTTATTCACTACATATGTGTGTGTGTGTGTGTGTGTGTGTGTGTGTGTGTGTGTGTGTGTGTGTGTGTGTGTGTGTGTGCGTTCTTTTCAGTGCACAGGAGAATAGTCTGCAAACAGCAATACAAGAAATTTCGACATCTCTGATAAACGACTTGACGAGAAACTTTCTCTTTTCTTATCAACTCAAAGAGTTCGGGGCTAAACTGAAAATACAAAAAAGACTTTGTATTCGTAAGTGTTGCACACTCCTTCCATCGTTTTCTAACCTTTAAGCGAAAAAAAAAAGGTAACTTTTTAGTTTTCCCATCGATTCACACGAAACAGTTTTATCTTTAAAGAAGATATAACTTTGTTTCGAATGTTTAAATAAATGTGGACGTGCACAGCGTTATATAATCCATATTTAGCCTAGCTGAAGTAGAGGACGCGGTCGAAATTTTTCTTACATTTGAAACGTTGACAACAGGATGAAGAAACAAGATCTCCATCTTATGAATGTTCCATTACTGAATATTAAAAAGAAAAAGAAAATAAATGATACACAGAAGTAAATTATTAAATACGATATATTTAACGGTTTCGTTTAAACTAATAAAAGTATCAAGGTTGGTTGGTTGTTTTTGTTTTACGGCATATCAACCCTTTTCGGGTTATTTAATACCGAATCCAGAGATTTTGAAGAAAAAATGTTTTTAATAGAATATATTTGTTGTTTTTACGTCGGTTTCTATTTAACCCATAGTTGGGACCCTAACAGGTACTACCACTCCGGGTCAGAGTGGACCTGGGAGCAATGGTAATTAAATGGTGGCTCCACACTCCCCAAAGCCCACAAGCTAGGGCCTCACCACTGGATATAGTTTAAGGTCATATCCAGGAACCCCATTGAGGGACTTTTACCCTCTGCAGGGGGGGCAGTCGGCGTATTCTAATGCCCCACCGAAAGTATCTAAGAAAAATACATTTTTCTGAAAATGTTCATTGATTCCAAGGAAACTGGTAGATCTCTGTCGTAGACTCGAATGTTGTCCTTATTTGTTCTTATCGGTTAAGCACATCTGAACTCGGGATTCGAAACCCGAATTCCTTGTATGGGAGGCGAGCATTCTGCCACTTAGGGAAGCGCCACACACAAGAAAGTCTATTAACGCAAATCAAGTAAATTTGCAGATTTCAATGTCTGAAATTGATTTGTCTTCTTTTTCCTCATCCTCCTGTCTGTTAAAATGTCTTGACGACGATTTATGAAGTGTCTCATTACTGATTGTTAATACAAAAAATAAATGATACACAGAAGTAAATTATTAAATACGTTAGATTTAACGGTTTCGTTTAAGCTAATAAATATCTTTCGGAAGGTCTTTTTCGAAAGAAAACTGGTAGATCTCTGTCCTAGACTGGAATTTCGCCCTCATTTGTGCTTATCAGTTGAACACATCTGGACTCGGGATTCGAACCTGAATTCCTTGTATGCGAGGCGAGTATTCTACCATTTAAAGAAGCTCCACACACAATAAAGTCTATTAACTAACAGATTTAAATTTGTTCCTGTTCTGAAATTGATTTTGTCTTTTTTTTTTTTTGCACTACATTTAAGCTGCATCGCGTATTTGATCCGCAATCAATTGCAGAAACAAGTTATCCGGAAATAGAAATCTTCTTACGCTCTAGAAAGACACGACAATATGTCAGTTGGCAAAAGACGCCGAACCATTATGGCAAACAGACGTTAAGTATTTTTAAAATTCATCCTAACAAATGTTTTTCATGTTACCTTGTTTAAACTTGTTTTTCTTGTTTTATTTATGCATATGTATTTACTTGTCTGTACTTTTCCTATCTCATTCGTCACCCACCCCCCCTTCGCAACATTTCGAAGAATAGACTCACAACATGATATACGATATTTATGGCCGGGTTCGTTCAATCATTAAATATCATTAATTGTTATAACTTAAATATCATTTATCTTTATAATTAAATCATCATTTATTTTTATAATTTAAATATTATGTTTTTATAATTTCGATATTATTTTTTTTTAATTTAAATACAATTTAGTTATATCATTTAAATATCATTTAAATATCACTTATTTTTTTAATATTATTATTTTTACAATTTGAATAAGTTATTTTCATATTGAATATCATTTATTTTTATAATTTAAGTATCGTTTATTTTTATAATTAAAATATCATTTATTTTTATAATTTTAATATCTTTAATTTTCATGATTTAAATATTTATTTTTATCATTTAAATATCATCTTTTTATGATTTGAAGACAGTTTGTTTTACAATTTCAAAATCATTTATTTTATCATTTAAGTATCGTTTAATTTTATAATATACGTATCATTTATTTTGATAATTGAAAGTTCTTTCATTTTTATAAATCAAATATTTATTTTTATAATTTAAATTTCATTTTTTATAATTTGAATATATTTTATTTTTACAGTTTAAAAATGATTTATTTTATAATTTAAGTATCATTTATTTTTATAATTTAAAAATCATTTATTTTTATAATTTACATTTATTTTTTTGTTTAAATATTATTTATGTTTTGATTTAAATATGTATTTTTATAATTTAGATATCAATTTTTATAATTTGAATATATTTTATTTTTACAATTTAAGAATCATTTACTTTTATAATTTATATTTAATATTTGTTGTTTAAATATTTATGTTTTGTATTTAAATATGTATTTTTATAATTTAAATATAATAACTGTCTAATTTCAAAATCATTTATTTTCATAAATTAAAAATCATTTACTTTTTTAATTTAAATATCATTTATTTTTTATTGCTGAAATATTATGTTTATACTTTAAGCAAAAACGTAGAGATCATAATAACGAATTAATGTGAAAATGACAATGACAAAAACATTTTTATCATAATTTAATAATAAAACATTCAATAATAGTTATAATTAATTAATGTACGCACAAATACAGGTTGGTCGCTAGAAAAGCGAGAAATTTGTCAAACAACGATTTATTTTTATAAAGAATAATTTTTACAAAGATTTTCAAAGACAAATGTTATATTATGCTCATAGATATCAAAAATGTTGCCCGTGTACTTCACTGAAATCTGAAATAGAACCAATCAAATAATAGCAATCACGCATTTTATTTATTATGCGAGCTGATCTTCAAATTCCCCGCTTTTCTCTCTCACTTTCTATCTCGTAATGGGTTCTCTCTCTGTCTCTCGCTCGCTCGCTGTATCTCTATCTATCTATCTATCTATTTATTTATTATTTTTTAAAACAGTAATCTACGGACATGCGTGTTTCGGAGTCCTACTCCTCTTCAGCGTAGCTTGACTGTTGGTAGGATTCGAAACCCGAACATTATATATTTCAGTCCAGCACCCTAACCCATTACGCTATGATGCCATAGACAATTTACTACTTAGTTTTTATTGTTCATCTATTTAAGTGGTTTTGTTGTTGATTTTTTTAAACGATTTTATGGTTAACGTCTCTGCCTCTCTCTCTCTCTCTCTCTCTCTCTCTCTCTCTCTCTCTCTCTCTCTCTCTATGTATGCATATATCTCTATCCGAAAAATTGTGTCGTTGTATGAATACTCGACGTCAGCCACATTTGTTTTCACAATTAACCAAATGTGTTAAGATTTTTTTTTTAATATATATGTCATTTTTATAGTTAAATGTTTTCACAAAGAAACTAAAAATGTAAAAGTTTTAAACAAAAACTAAGTACAAGTATTTTATTAAAAAAACTTAATCATAAATAAACAGAAATGGAATAATACGACACGGTACTCGGGCCCTTTTGATTTTCGTTTAAGAGTTTTAAATGAAATTACGGAACCAACGAGAATGATTGGCACTTATTGATCCGTGCTGCAATAATAATTTTATTATTTCGAAAGACATAGAAAGAAAGTATTTCGCAATGTGGGACTCATTGGTTTAATACAGGACTGGGAGTTTCCACAAGTAAACAAATGATGACTCTATTGCATATGCAATAATGTTATAAGAAATGGCACAACTGAAAACAATGGACAATAATTTTGTCAAAATTTTCGATGCACGGGAATATTCTGTAAAAATTTAGACATTTCATAATTTGTTAAATTAGAAAAACATCATCATATTAACATTTTGTTGTGTTTGCACAAATAATTAACAAGAACACGGAAAGTAAAGGTATACAATAATATATTAGGAAGAAAAGTTATATACATATTTACATGTCTTCAGATATATGTCAGTTGGAGATATTCCAGCAGGTGGCGTGTTGCATGTCTTACTGGAGGCAATATAGGCGTCTTGCCTATTTGTCGGTCGGTTGCCGAACTCCCCCGGTATTGGTGATTGATATCTTTATATATCTCACTCACCCGCCTATGTTAATTAGTGGGCGTGTCCACAACACATTTAAATGTAGAATACTCCCGAACAAATTCTATACTTTGAGGTGATTTTATATAGTTTATAAATCTTGAAATTGTCCTCTATATAATTTTATAGGAATCAATAATTTAAAACACAATAGGTAATTCTATCGGAATAGGAAAAAATATTATAATTGTCCTATCATTAATCGGAAACTTTTTACGCGTTTTAGAAATGAATGTTTCTTTTTTATATGGATTTTTTTATGTGCGACTAGAATTTATATTACAAAATATTATTTTACATTCGGACGTGACATATCGATGCAAACCTGTCAGACGAACGAATTTATATATAGTTTATATGTTATGTGTGTGTGTGTGTGTGTGTGTGTGTGTGTGTGTGTGTGTGTGTGTGTGTGTGTGTGTGGAACAATTTAATCGTTAAACGATTTTCTGTCAGCTTTGGTCTCATTTCACAGCTTCAAAAATATAATTCGTAATTACTTGCGAAAACATATGTTTATCGTCGCGTTTTTGTTTTCTTTCTATCCTGACTTTATTGTTTTCTTCCGGGCGCAAACTTTAACAAAGAAAAACTGTTGTATTTCAAAAACACTATAAAATGCATTGAAGATAATCGAAAATATTTTTATTTAAATAACGCTTCATGTAACTTAAATAATTTTATTATCTTAAGTATTCGGCACTTTAAAAGATTCCGAAGTTCGACAACAAAATTCTGAAGAAGGTCGGGGTTGACATCGGTCGAAACGCTTTGGAAATATGGAAACAATAGTCCGAATAATCCGATATGAATTATAAATTCTCATTCAAAAATTCAGAAACCCAAGCTGGGAGATACACACACACACACACACACACACACATATATTTATATATATATATATATATATATATATATATATATATATATATATATATATATATGCATAATGACCCTCAACAGACCTGTTTGAACGTACGCAGTGAGACCTTTAAAGCCTGTTTACATAGGAGACAAGCGCTACTAATAAACTGGGGAGACCGAACAATAAACGAAGACCCCCCACCTAATAGGAATTTCTTCAAGAGTACTCTAGATGCAGTCACTTAACGCATAAATTAGTAAAGTGTAATGGACATTTAGGAAATTATAAATATTAAGTATAAAAATTAAGTATAAAAATGAAGAATATTATAACTACCTTAAAGAACACAACACATATACAAAAGACTAAGAAATTAAATAGCCACACACCTTCCCTCAACTAGGTTAAATATTTAAAATATTTAAAACAAAAAAGGAAAAAAATAAATAAGATATATTAATTACCTCCCTTGGACCAACTGAAACATGGATTATCTCCCTTAACGAGAAAAAGGAAGGGAAATTAATAAGAAAAATTAATTCTCTCCCTCGCACCAGCTAAATTAAACGGAAGGCAGACCGGAAACCATGCACAAACAGAACAGTACATATTTACTAAAAAGCATTAAATAAAAAATAAAAAATTAGAAAATTCATATTAGAATAAAATAAAGTATACATTAATAGGAATAAGCTATAGTTAAATAAAAATGTACATCATTATATGAAAAATAAATGCGGGCCTGGAAATTTGTTGGTTGACGAGAGCCGAAGATCGTTTACGTGTTACCATTAACTGGTTCCCTTTATGTTGGGCTTGAAACCGACGGTACCAATGTTTTTCTGAACTTCTGTACAATTATATATATATATGCAATTACATAGAAACATTCGAGCATGGAAAGATATATGGTTACGGTTAAGCTTAGAAGACTGGAAGACAAAAAGACAAGATATTCTTGTAAAAAATGTAATAAATCTATAATTAAAATATTGCAGCATTAAGATTTTTTATTTCAATTAAACATCATATATAAATTCTTAATGCTGTGATATTTTAAATTATAAATTTATTAAAGTTTTACTAGAATATCTTGTCTTTTTTCTGTTCCAATTTTGACAACTATTCCTTTTACTTTTCTAAGATAAATTTTAACCATATTACATTTCATGCTCGCATTTTTCTATATAATCCATGATTTTTGCAGGCTTTCCATTGAAATAATATTTTCCTTTTTGTGTTCAATATAATAAACGCTGTTAATGGTCCATAAAAACCATTGCTACCAACTTCTTATATAGATTAAATTTACAAAAATCAAGTAATATACGTAATTAAGTAAATAAACAGAAGGAAGTGACAAAAAATGAGAAACAGAATTAACGGGTGACTAAGGGAAATATTATCAACGCTAGCACGGTAAAGAGCATCACTTTTGTTAACTCTCTCCATATAACTCAGGTAAGATGGCATGCGAGCAACATTCCCGCTATGATTTATGAAAGTGTCAATGACGAAAAGCTTGCTATGGTAAACAACAGCCAATCAGCAAAAATAGTCTCTAAAACGTCAATGTTGAAAAAGTTGCTATGATAACCAACAGCCAATCAGAAGAAACCGTCTCTCGCGTTCCTTACTAATTCTGAGGACTTTTGAACACTAGTAATTTTATTATAACATTTGTTTTAATGAACAAAAATTTAAAATTTTTATTTCAAAATATAGCTGAGAAGGTGACCTATGAACTGTAAAAATTTCTTGTAAATTTGGTCGCAAAATAAGTGAGCGGTGAAGCTTTAAAGCAGTTCTAAATGAGTAGAACTAACACTTAGCCATATATTCAAAAACAGTAGTGTTTGAATGTGTTATGGCGTCACTGAATATAACTGGTTGTTAAATGTGGGAATTACAAGAAAATATCGTTTTGGCACCAAATTATTTATTTATTTAAACAGAAAGATAGTAAAACGTTAGAGAAGCAGATTATGTGAAATGCTGTGTCAGCCATCTTGAAAAGTCTTCCCCCCTTCCCATCACGGAGAGATAACTTTTTTCTTTTCGGTTATTTCCCTTTATAACAGAATGAAGCTTACAAGTATCGGATACATGCAATTTTCTGTTATAACTCCAGTGTAGCTTCACCATTTTGTCTAACAGTTGCAAAGTAATATCTCGTAAAGTTGTTTTAGGTTTTACGTGTAAGGAATATTAGAAACTCATCGTCGAATCTACTTTTTCTTATCAAAGTTCAGAATTTCCCTAAGCAAAATATTGGATACATGACACTTTTTCAATTTTTCAATCGAACTTTGTGTTTTAAAATTCCAGTTTTAGATGTTACCACTTATCAATGCCCAAAGGCTACTCGAGGATAAGTGTAAATGAATTAAAAGTGGTAGTGTGGTAATCGTTAATGGTGTAATTTGAGTAGAATTTGATTATTTATGGGGGCGGTCAACAAGAACTTGTTTCCATTTTATTTGAAGGCCACCATGTTGTATTCAACCTGGAAGCATACCAGCGGAGCAGTGTTCCATAGGAGGACAGTTCTGGAAAAGAAGCTTTTTTTCATGGAACCTGCGTTTAGATTAGGCACAGTTAGAGAGTGGGGAAAATCGTATGAATATAAAGAAGGAACATAATATTTTTTATAAATTATATACAAATAAGTGGTTTATTCCCAAAATTAATTTTTAGCATTTATAATTTAAATACAATTTCTGTCATACAGCCCCTGCGGCTCGTGCGTATATAACAATAACACGCCGAGCGTTGTCTTCCAAGTGGTCTTTTGTGTCTGATTTATCAGCGGAGACATGAGACTTTACATATCTCCGAATAAAAAAATCTAATGGAGTTAAATCGTACGAACAAGGTGGCCAGTAGACAGGTTTATTTCATGAAATTATTCGTTTATTAATTTTTTGTCTAAGTAAATTGATCATATCGCTGATCATATCACATCATAGCGCTGTGTGGCATGTGGCACTGTTCTGATGAAACCACATGATCAATTGCCAAACCAAGCTGAACACAAATTAACCGACAATTGTCAACTTTGCAATATAGTTGTCAATTTAAAGTTCGCCGCCTCTAAAAAGACAGCCTATATAATAAATATATCTAATATGCGCGTTAGGAAAGAACTTCAACATGTACGACACTGTTACAACGTTTAAATTGAAGCATAAAATGTTCTAAATTCATGTATTTGTACTTCTGTGCAAATCCAACCGTCTTTATGTCATTACCGTTTCTTCATCCATGCTACTTTACTTTTAATATTGCCACTAGCGAGGAGACATGACGTTGTCCGGGATTGAATGATGATCAACGAATGTTTCACACTCCCATATTTTTATTGTCATCAAAATCGGTGAAATCACTCATTTTTTTTTTCGAACAAATCGATTGCCTGCTCCAGTTGGGGACCCATCGCGATACTCCGGGAGGAAGCTTCACATGCCTCCCTGGAGTTATTTAGTCTACAATACATTGTAGTCTACATTTCACTGTATGGAACCTACTGTTTATTTTATTACATTTTATATATATATATATATATATATATATATATATATATATAATAGTTTGCATTAAAGTTTAAAATACAAAAGTCAAATATCATGTTTTAATTGTTGTCTAAACAGAAACATTCGGTTTTAACGCACCCCTGTCATATCAAAGAACCTACTTTTGATTGTATATGCTTAGTTTTGCTACATGTGCGGTGATAATAGCTTGAATTAAAGTTCAAATTTTAAAATGGTGCCAAATGACAATGGAATATGAATTTTTCCTGGTTTTAACAAGCTAAAAAATCCAGCCCTAAATATTATACGTTTATTTAATAATCTATTTAAACAGAAGCGTGAAAAACAGACCGAACCCTCTGTAATTAGTGGCCTTGTGTTAGACTTGGAGATACTTGCAGCATTTAGCTAAAATTGATATGATTTCGCAAATGGGCCATCACAAAGAGAAACATTCACTTCGGGCGCGCACTTACCTGTGATACTATGAAGGTGGCCCATGAGTCATTAAGTGCTGGGGGCGGGGGGAACACTAGATAGGAAGTGTCATACAAATGTACAATGAAATAGGAAGAAGCAAACAATGAATCTGTAGGTATTTTTAGACCCTTTTAGATTTGACAATAACAATATAATCCTACAGAAAAGATTATAAGGGAAGGGCAGCTTCCGGCTGGCCGGGGGTGGTGGTGACTTTAGATACCGATGGAGAGAGACAGTTAGTTGACAACTAGATGCCCTTCACCGCGGATGGGAGTTGATAGCGACAACAGCTGGACAGTTTTTAGAGTTGAAATCGAGCTATCGGTTGCGACGGATAGGAGCTGATAACGACACTTATGGACAGTTTTTAGCGCTGATTGTGAAACGAATTGCGACTATAGAGACGAATTGCGACCAACAGACGAGCCTAGTCTTGGTAGTACGCGGGGGTTGGACTATAGTTTCACACACACAGAGATTTCAACTGATATGTATGTGAAACATTGGCGTTCTGTTTTTCATGTTTGTTTTATTTTAATATTTTTACTTTTGTGAAACCATGTGTGTTCCTATCGACAGTCGCCAGCGAGAAATGACGATCCGGCCATAAGAAACACAGTGAACGACAAATACTACGGAACACACGACGTTGGGAGTCGGAGATCTGTCGGGGCCACACAAGCCTTGTCACATACGATATCAAAACCCAACGGGACTTTCGGCTTGTGTGGTTATAAAACTTCTGGAATGATCTCGTGATGTTAGACTGCCTAAAGTATTTTAGATAAGATCGCATGTTCCTTCTTTTATTGGATTAATTCGATTATGGATCATCGATACTTATTGTCGTGTCTGTATCAATAACACGAATGCAAAAAGTAAAGGTAAAACAAATATCTTAGGACGAAAAGATAATACATATTTACAAAGGTGCAGTTGTACTGCAGTTGGAAGATTGTCCGGCAGAGGGCGGGTTAAAGTCTTTCATGGAGCAACCGGCACATGCGTCTTGCCTATCCGGCGTTCGAACACAGCTCTCCGGTCTTGCTGACTTGATACCTTTATCTATATCTTGTTCACCCACGTATGCTAATTAGTGGGCGTCTCCACAACAATTATTATTATTATTATTATTATTATTATTATTATTATTATTATTATTATTATTATTATTATTGATCATCGATATTCGTTTTCGAGTCCATAGGAAACGAACTCTCACACATACACAAAGTTTCTTTCATATAATAGTAGATATAGAGACATATTATACACTATAAAACAGTAATATGGCGGCCGAGTATTATAAAATGGACGTCATTACACACATCACTATAAAAGTTATATTTAAGAATATACAGGGTGTACCAATAAAATGTATACACTCTTTAAATGACCACAAAACAACCATTTTTTATAACAAAGAAAAGATTCATACATCAAAATACTGTGAACAAATATAGAAACCCAGTTAATTATCGAAAGTGTTCAAATTGTTGGCCATTGTGGTCCATGAACAGCTGACAACGTTCACTGATTGAATCGAAGATGTTTCTAATCAGTTCAATTAGTATGTTAACACATCTTCTTTCAATGGTTGCTTTCTACTCATTCTTTGTAGCTCGTTTTTTTTTTGGGGGGGGGTGAACCCTGTGTTTAACATGCCCACCCATCCACCTTGAAAGAAGAAAAATACATGGGAGGGATCAAATCCGGTGAGCGTGGACAGTACTCGATACTTCCACGTCGTATAACTATCTGTGACTATCAAGATACGCTCTTATGATGATAGTGGAGAAGTGATTCATCCTGCTGGAAGTGCCATTATTTATTCCTAAATATCTCTTGGGAACGTGGCATAGCGTATCCATGCAGCAAACTGAGATAATTTAAAGTGTGTATACATTCTATTGGTACAGCCTGCGTGTATATTTCTCTTACTTTGTCTCTCTGTCTGCTTATCTGTCTATCTGTTCAACTTTCCTTCAGAAACATCTGAGTAGATTAGACTTAGGTGTTGTGTGTATGAGTATTCTCTGAAACTACTGTGCGGATCTGGCTTAAAGTTTGTATGGACATTTCTTATGATAGGATTCAATAAGCTAAGTATCCATTCGAACTACATTTCCGGATTAATAAGTATTAATCACCACAATACCATCTTTCTCGGGAACACATTGGCCGATTTGGCTGAAATTTTGTATGGACCTTTATTTTGATAAGGTGCAGCGAACTATGTATTATGGTATCCCTTTCATGCACAGTTAGGGATTAGGGATTAATAAAGATTGATCACCACGATACGACATTTAATCTAGAAGTTTCCTGGGAAAGTATTGAGCTTATCTGGCAAAAATTTTGTGTGGAATTTGGTATGATAAGGTGCATCAAAGTAAGAATTATGTTATCCGTCTCATGCACAGTTAGGAATAAATATAAATTAATAGTTATTAATATTAATTCAAAAATTGGCACAATTTTAACCATATTAAACTAGCAGTTGGGCGTAAATTACGCATTTCAAAACAACGGGGCATAACTTTTTTCTTGTTTTAACAAGCTAAAAAGTCCAGTCCTAAATATTATACGTATATTTAATGATCTATTTAAACAGGAGCGTGACAGACAAACAACAGACCAAACCCTCTGTAATTAGTGCCCTTGTGTCAGACTTGGAGATAGTTGTAGTATTTAGCTAAAATGGATATAATTACGCAAATGGGCCCATCACTGTTTTTCGCACTTTCGGACAACGACTGAAACTCTGAAAGACATCGTTTAAATGTGATGCTAATTGAAACTGACATTCGGCCAGCACCATTTGCCCAACTGACGACCAAAGACCAAAAGAAACGTAAAAACTAGAAAAAAAAAAAACAACAGAAGTATGTCGATGGTTAGGAAACGGTCGATGTGGCCGAGGACGTCGTGGCGATCGCCAAGGGATGTGGGACGCGACGGCTGAGTGAGGAAATGGAAAAATAATTCGATGCTACAAAATGAGGCTTCGCAAAAGTGAAATACGAAACGATGACACGGCTTGTTTTTGCTGCCATGGTGCGCTCTTTATAATGGGCGGCAAATTGAACCCGACTCCGATGTGATAATGGAAACCAATCTCTAAAAATGGGGATGGCGGAATTAGAGTAAACTGGGGTAAACGGTGCTATGTTGGGAGGACAATGACAGCCGAAAACAAGATAAAAGATATAGTAATGCTTTAAGCATCCGCTGTCGTCGTCGTCGTAGTAGTAGTAGTAGTAATAATAATAGGAGTAGTAGTAATATTAGTAGTAGTAGTGGTAATAGTAGTAGTAGTAAATGCATATCTATAAGCTCTCTATCCCATCCCTGGTGATACCAGATCAGGCTGTCTGAAGATATTGGGTTCCTGAGACGAAATGCATCTAACATTGATGTTTTTGTTTTTCGACTTCCTTTTGCAAAGGCCTTGTCGGTTGGGCATTAGAATACACCGACTGCCCCCCCCCGTAGAGGGTAAGTATCAATGGGGGTCCCGGATATGACCTTAAACTATATCCAGTGGTGAGGCCCCAGCTTGTGGGCTTTGGGGAATGTGGAGCCACCCTTTAATTACCATTACTCCCAGGTCCACTCTGACCCGGAGTGGTAGTACCTGTTAGGGTTCCAACTATGAATTGAATAGAAACCGACTTGAAAATGACAAATATATTCTATAAAAAAGTTTTTCTTCAAAATCTTTGGATTCGGCATTAAATAACCCGAAAAGGGTTGATATGCCGTAAAACAAAAACAACTAACCTTTTGCAAAACTTGATAATGTTCTTCAAACTCAAAAAAAAACAAAAACAATCCTCTTTTTTCTCCCTTTTTCTTTTTTGTCCTTTCTCTTTCTATTTCCCCTCACTTCCTGACTGGTTTCCTAACTTAAAATACACCAAACATTAATACTCTAACCCATTTCCCTCTCCCATTGCAAAACTCATTCATGTTCTGCAGGGCAGGGAACAAAAATGATAAAATCCATTATAAAACAACCAAACCAAACAATTGAACAAACTAACAATTGAAGATACAAAGAGCTTGAAGAATAAAAACCTTCTACAAAATAATTGGATCCAACATGAATACTATTTTCAAAATAACTGGATTTGGCATTTAACCCCCCCCCGAAAAGGGTTGATACGCCGTAAAACAAAACAACCTCACCTAACCATCTATCCCATTCCCTATCCCCTCCCATTACCCAATCACCCCCACAAAAAAAATAATGATGCCAAATAGCCGAGAAGCGTCAAAGAGGAAGAAAAGACCGAGGTGACAGCACTGACCAGACCTCCGCTGAACAAGTGTGAAGAGACCTGGGACCTTGGGGAAGCTTATTGTTACTCGAATTCCAGTGGCGATCAATGGCCGATGCTAACGAGAAATCAATAGTAAGCTGCTGTTGCGATAATGCAAATTCATTTGCAAATGATATCAAGAGAGGCAGAGGACTGGAAAACTGGGGAGACTTGTTGTCACCCAGCTTCCAGGGAACATCACATGTTGTTTTCAAGGAGAGACCCTTTATGACCTGTATAAAGGCTCCTTGTGAGTCAATAAGATTAATAATAATAATAATAATAATAATAATAATAATAATAATAATAATAATAATTTTATCTTGAACATCCAGACAAATGAGACAAACCCAAATAAAACTTTCATTGCATGTATGCATATATTCGATCATCATAATAAAAAGTTGAAGAACTACCGAGGCGGGAGAGCTACAATAAAAACAAGCAACCTTTGGCGCTCCAGAATTTAGTTTTCTACATAGTCACTACCATTCTTAAAGCACGTTTACCAGGAAATGCAAGTCCATGACAAGGGTTGCTTTCACTATCTGAAACAGACAGATGAAATTTTTAAATCATTAATACGTAAGTTCAGTCCAAAAAAGTTCGATTCGCACGCAATATATATATATATATATATATATATATATATATATATATATATGTATGTATATATTCTAGGGTAAATACAGTTACGTTTAGTCGTTACAAACAGCCATCTGTTTCAGTCAATGAGACTTCGTCAGGCGACCCTGAACCATTCGACGCTATATAAAAAAAGAAAAGCTTTTTTTTTATTTTATAGCGTCGAATTGTTCAGGGTCGCCTGACGAAGTCTCATTGACTGAAACAGATGGCTATTTGTAGCGACCAAATGTAACTGTTTAGCCTCGACTAAATAATAAACAAATATTTTTCTCTTGTTATCGAGCACTATCTAACAACCTCTTTGTATTCATTAGTCCCTACTTTTGAACATCTCACACCTCTTATATATATATATATATATATATATATATATATATATATATATATATATATATATATATATATATATATATATTATATATATAGATGTCATACTACTCGAATACAGTACATGGTTTTTGGTTAGGATTACTTTTATGTGCGTCACAGGTAAGAGTTCCTTTGTGTTTCATATGTGTACTATACTGCACAAGTACCTTATTTCTTGGATAGGATACTGTACAAATACCTAATTTCCTGGGTAGGATACTGTGCAACTGCTTTTTTTAAAATGAAAGAACGTTTATGTAATTTTCTGTTGGGCTAAATATTCTGTACGTCAAAGGTAAGAATTTGTCTTTTTTTTATCTGGGTGCTATCGTGAAGAAGCATTTATTTCTCATATGTAAGTCATACTACCCTAATATTAAACGTGATTTTCGGTTTTACTAACTTTTATGTATGTCACAGGTAAGATTTTCTTTGTTTTTTATATGAGTACTATACTGCACAAGTACCTTATTACTTTGATAGAATTTCTTGTACACATAAATACATTAAAAAGTAAGTGATCATTCTATGTGATTTTGGAATATAACATCTATACAAATGTACAAACATATTATACACGAAATTCATAATGATCAGTTAATTAGTTTAGGAGTGAATCCAATACATACAAATATATAATCTACTAATCAATCATAATGATCGGTTAATTAGTTTAAGACTGAATCCAATACAGAGAAATATATAAACATGTATACATAATTAAAATTCATAATGATTGGTTAATTAGTTTAGTAGTGAATCCAATACATACAAATATATAAACAAATACACATAATTAAAATTCATAATGATTGGTTAATTAGTTTATTAGTGAATTCAATGCATACATATATATACACATATACACACAATTAAAATTCATAATGATCGGTTAATTAGGAGTGGATCCAAGACATACAAATATATAAACATATACACATGATTAATATTCATAATGATCAGTTAATTAGTTTAGGAGTAAATCTAATACAAAATGTCATTACTTAATCTATTTACGTGATATTTGGTATGTAACAAATACGCCGATATACCATGTATTTTGAATATGACATTTTCTTTCGAAAACATTCTTCTGTATTTTTTTTAATAAAAGTGTTCTTGTGTATTTATTACATAATAACATTTAAAAATCAAGAATATCGTATTTAAAAAAATAATAAAAGGAAATGACGGAGCTCGAAACCGCAACACTTGTGTTATAAATCGGTCAAGGTATCCACGGTACCAAAGAGACAGGTGTTTACCAAAGTTGTTGAATAACTAAATATATATATATATATATATATATATATATATATATATATATATATATATATGTATCTTACACGATGTACGCATGGTCAGAGCGACGCCATCGTGCTACACTCGTCAAGGTGTCATTTCTTTCAAGTTTGAACCCTTTTAGGACCCGTTAGCAATTGCTTTAACCTAGTAAATACCTCTAGTAAAATTCTGCATCCAAAATTCAATCTTTTGAGCTACTGCCCGCCGTCAAGCGACCATACGTCTAGGAGGAGATACAATTTGAAAAATGGAGATAGACACCCACAGACACAGACATAGTGAGATTTATATATTAGATTACGTGTAATTATATTCATGCAGATATTCTATATGATTTATATTTGCGTAATATTTGCGTAAAATGTTACAGTAAACAGAAACCACTTTCTATATATATATATATATATATTTATGTATGCGTATATATACTGTTTTAAAAATTTTGCCTGCTAAACTCTTTTGTTAATTTTTGGTCTACAGACATGAAACTTAATATATAGGGTATTTGAACACATGCAAAACTTTATATTTGGGTGTAAGCCGGTTAAAATCGGTGCAAAAGTGTGAAAATTAAAAAATGGTATTAGCCAAATGAAGTTAGAACGACAGCATTACGAATATGCATGCGTAACGTAATAGCTATTGATTCATAATATAATGTTTAGCCTTGCCGCAAACATTTTTTCATAGCTCAAGTATTACCGTCAAAGGAAAAAGTAAATCGTAAGCTTAACGTTTTGGTTTCTATTCTCGGTGATGGCGAGTACTTTCCAATTCTTCAGGATTTATCCTCATGGATAAATTAATCTAACTGTTTTTTTTTTTCTCATAGGTTAATTACTTTATTTACCTTTTTCCCATTTTCTGGAGGGTTGGAAAGTACTCGGACTTATGATAAATATGGTGATTACACCAGCCAGTTTCCGCCAGAAGTGAAGACTATTATCCGGAACTTGGAAAGGGTCGAAAATAGAATTAATAGACAAAAAACGTCCATTTTATTAAGTGGAAATATATATATATATATATATATATATATATATATATATATATATATATATATATATATCTTTCCACTTAATAATAATAATATATATATATATATATATATATATATATATATATATATATATATACAGGGTAACTCCAAAAAACGGGCCCCAACTCTGATTAGGCCCCGTTTCTTATTGTTGTGTCCTATTTACATGAAACTTTGGTTATAACTAGTTTATTATATTCAAAACATCACATCAAAACACTAGGGTCTTTGGCCATTTTTTCTTTTTTTCTCCGTTCTACAGCATATGTTCTCGATGGTCTCTTTTGTTTTTTGGGGGTCACCCTGTATATATATATATATATATATATATATATATATATATATATATATATATATATATACTAGCATTTCAGCCCGGCGTTGCCCGGGTGTTTGGAGGTGTATGCTGAGCAAAAAAAAAAAAAGAGTAATTTTTTTTTAATTTGACCCCTATTATGACCCCTTAAAATTTATAGTTTCGGGCTCAAATCACTTTATTAAATTAGATCCAGGTTCCTTGAACCTATATCTAAAATTTCAAGTGTCTAGACCCAAAATTGTCGGAGGAGTTTGGTAGAGTTCTTAAAGGTCAAATCGTTGAAATTTGACCCCTTAACAGCCAAATTTCTGGCTGACACCCGTCACATCGATTTTCCCAAATTTCAGTACCCGGTATTTCAAATTTCGAGTCTATAGACTAAAAATTGACAGAGTTATTGCGTAGGGAAATGTACACAGACAGACAGACAGACAGACAGACACGTTCACTTTATATATATATATATATATATATATATATATATATATATATATATATATATATATGTATGGGAGTGTGTGCGTCTGTAAATATATCAACTAATAGATTATTCCACGACCGATAATGATCTTCCCCAAGTGTTGAATTGTTCATGTCTCTTCCCCCAAAATGATGCGAATATATCCACGAAGATTACGGAATCAGGTAAATCTCCCACACGTGTCTCCCAAACCGGCCGAGCGATTTGTCTACACACATCAATTACTGAAAAAGATAATGATAAAATTGTCGCTTTGCGTCTGATGCGGCAATCCGTGTACAAATAACATAGATTGGCAAATAGGTTAACACGAATTAAGTTTAAAGCAACATAATAAGTTAACGTTGAAAAACAACCTATCTCGTGGAAGCTAATGATAATGCTGGATAATAGTACGATAACCGATTGAACTGTATACTATTTTAGGGGAGTGGCGCTCGTTAACGTTGGAAAACATTTTATCTTGGAGAAGGTAAACCTTGATTTCAAACCGCCTCACCCACGGGAAAAGTTTCAGTAGCAAACCTCGCTAAAATATCTGAAGTGAAGATCCTAATTTAGTTCGGCATTACTTATAGATTCATTCTATCGCTTTCAGCGATTTCTCTGCTCTATGTAACACAATACCGTGGGGCTGCTTCCCCAGCTGATCACAATATGGTTGCTTTCAAGTCCAATGCAAACAAATTCTTGTTGATCCGCTTTTCCAAATGATCAATTTCAACCCAATTTCCACAACTGACCATCAACGGTATTGTTTTACTGACCAAAGGAAACCCTTTAACAATTATCCTTGATAGGCTTTCGTGTCTTGATCAGTTGTGTTGGTGCCAGACTGTACCAGCCCACTTTGGAGTGGGTGGCGTGCTACGTAGACAACAGGTAGTGCTCCATTTCACACCGCTTAGGCTAGCATCTCAAAGATGCATCACACATGGTCGACCCTGACTGACAGAGGCCGGTTACAATATACTCCTGAAGATAGTGCTACAAAAAACTACATAAAGGCATTGTAAATAGGTACAGTTATAATATGAGAGAAAGACACCGAAACTTCGACTGCTGTATCACAACTACGATCATCTTTACTGCGAGGTGTCACTGTCCACCGTGCTAATGTTCCACTACAGACAAAAGAAAAAGGTAACTAGTCCACCACACTTAATTATAATTAGGGCTATGACAACAGAATATCCTTTTCATGCTTTTGACTCTAAATATATTTATCTGACACAGAAACAATCAATCAATCGAGAACCACCTCACTTTACATATAGGGTGACCCCCCACACACTCAAAAAACATTGAAAGTATATCTAGAACATTTGCTGTAGAATGGAGAAAAAAAAAGGGCAAAGACCCTAGTGTTTTGATGCGATGTTTTGCATACAATAAACTAGTTATAACCAACGTTTCATTTCATTCGGACAAATACTAAAAATCGGGGCTCTAATTAGAGTTGGGGCCCGTTCTGTTTGGGTCAGCCTGCATAAACATATGATATTAATGGATATGTACCTGAGAATCCAAACAAGGAAAACAATATGCTGTTGTCATAGCCCTAATTATAATCCAGTTATAGATGCAGCCAAGGTTCTCTATGAGAGGTATGTTACGTAATTTTGTCGATTACCCTATCCGCTATGTAATCCTGTTTTAAAAATGGTTTAAGTAGTTACTTGTTTGTATTAACTGGATTGTTTGGACAATTTTTCTCATCTTGGTTGGGTTTTTCCACAACGTTTCGGCCGATGTAACCTCCCACCGTCTTCAGGTGCATTCACACTGGATGTTATTAGTGAATGGTTAAAAATAACGCTATTTATTTTTTAATAAATCCGGGTCCATTCCGTTTTTTTTTTGTTTTGTTTTGTTTTGTTTTTGTTTTTTTTTTTGCTATAATGTTTGTATATTTTTAGATCACTTTTTGTTCTGATTAGTTTACGCATGCGCAAACTTATAGGCATGTCCGCAAATTGAAATGAACATGTTGTATTTCAACATGCCGTCATTTCCGCACGCGTTATTTATCCTTCCCAACGATGTTATCTGATTAGTAGCTTTAGAGTTTAGCAGATAAATATTTACACAAAGATGCATATGATGTTTATAAATTTTTAGATGAGGGTTGATAATTATTTTTGTATTATTTGATCCTTTGGACTTTTGTTCTCAGCTTGGTTGGTTTTTCCACAACGTTTTCTTTAAGCAGTTGTTTTTAAAACATTCTTAAAATATTCTTTACCTACTGTAATAATTGCACAAAACGAATACCGTATTTTTTTTTCAATCAATTATTTTTTAATTTTTTAAAATAATTCGTTAGCTGGTGTTTGCTGTTCAGAGATAATATTTTAAAAAGCTGTCTCCATGTTACTAATGCTTAGAACAGGGATAATTTTCAGAGAAGTCAACCATGTCTTTATTGTAAAGACATGATAAAAAAATTATAAAACTTTCTTTGGCAAAATTAAATGTTGATTTGTGAAATGCATCGGTCTAAATTTTCAAACACAACTAACTTAGTATCATATATTAGATATATATTTTATTTTCGGGCATTTGCATCGAAGAGAATAATCCTGTTTATTATGTTTAGCTACTGTAATAAATGTAAGAAACGGATTGCGTATTTTTCAATTAATGGCGTTAGTTTGTTTTGGCTTTTTAGAAATTTTTTTTTAAAATATGTCTCCATTTTACCAATGCTTAAAACAGGGGTCATTTTTTGTGAAGTAAACCATGTAAAGACAAAATGCTGATCCGTGAGATGCATTGCTATTTAGGTCTTACTTTACAAACATGACCGACTTAATAATTTGTTATATATATATATATATATATATATATATATATATATATATATATATATATATAGTAAGTTATGAAAATATATATGTCAGTTAAGCTACACAGACTACTCAACGTTTCATTCTCAGGAGAATCCGTCAGGCTTATGCCTGTTTAGCTTAATTGCCGTATATATTTTCATAACTTATACTAGCTCTCCGTATGCATCGAGCACTATTGAAGTAAGTACTGAAAATTTACGCATAAAATGGTATCTTTGTATATTAATTTATGTGATTAAATGAAATTGTTATATAGTTTTGTGTGTGTGTGTGTGTGTGGTGTTCTTGTGTGTTTGGATTCTTAATCCGGCAGGGGGATGTGATGCATTTAGTAGTACATGCTTGCATGCCTTCTCGCTTCCAGCTAGAATCGCTGGCTAACCTCACGGTTAAAAGGGAGCAGCTATGAATAAGTCTTCCCTGCCAGTACATAGCCACTCCATTATCAAGACTTTTACAGTGCCTCTACGTTGGTCACACCCCGTAACTGGGTGCTTTGCGGCTCCAGGCTAAACCTGTAGGAGATCTCAGAATAGTAGGGGACCAAAGAGGTAGTGCGTTATGGCCCACCGATGTGTGGACACGCCCTGGCACACTACCAACCCCCACCACACTGTCTTGTGGTTGGTTAGGCGAAGACTAGGGGAACTAATCCCAAAATACAAACACCACTGCCTTGTGGGTTTTATCACGGCAAAAGTCTAAGAGATGGGAACTCTACCTTGCAGTTTTCCTTAAAAGGCTATGAAACCTCATCCAGAAAGAAAAGGCGCAATAGCGCATACGATAGGGTGACAGTCTACCTCACTGAGATTACTTTTGGTCAGAAGCTGCGACCTGCTCTACTGCCAGTCGTCGCGGGTTCGCTCCACTGGACATGAGCATTGAAGGTTCAGAGGTTATTTATCTGCTGCGCAACACATACTACACCTAAACTGCGCAAGCAAGTTAGGAGTCAAGGAGGAAAGTTCTGTATCGAAGGATAAGACACTGAGGTCCCGACTAGTCATCGTCATGATGATGATGATAATATATATATATATATATATATATATATATATATATATATATATATATATATATATATATACAGGGTGACCCAACGAGGACATTCAATTATTTTTCTGAGCATTTTACAGTCAACGGAGAAAAAAGGCCAAAGGCCTTAATGTTTTGATGTGATGTTTTGAATATAATAAACTAGTTATGACCAAAGTTTCATTTCATTCCGACAAAACACTAAGAAACGAGTTGGGGCCCGTTTTTTGGGTCACCCTGTGTGTATATATATATATATATATATATATATATGTGTGTGTGTGTGTGTGTGTGTATGTGTGTGTGTGTGTGTGTGTGTGTGTGTGTGTGTGTGTGTCTGTGTGTGTGTGTGTCTGTGTGTGTGTGTGTGTGTGTTCAGATTCATGTTATTATGTGTATTATAATTTGAGCATTACTTTAGGTTGTATTTTAAACAATGAACTGGGTTTGAAACAATTCTATTCTTATTTCTATTTGTCTTCGACGACGGAATATTTTACTTCTTTTAAACTCTAAGAAATGTACGGTTGCCCAAAGCTAAGTAATTGGATCTCGTTAAATGGAGAATTTCGTTATTATAAAGAACGAATTAAGCAGAGCTCTATAAACAGTCAGCAAAATAAGGGACACTAGACTTGTGTGCTCCCGGTGGTCGGCATGATCTACAGCGAATTGTTTCGGCAAATTATATCAAGTGGAAAAAAATGGAGATTGTTTCTTCCCGGCAGAGAATAAAGGATAATAATGCGTATTCGGAAACAATTTTCGCCGTCGGAAATAGAAAAGAACAAACTATTTGGAACATCAAATTCGTATGCATTGAGAAACATATCGGAGTTTGCTTGAGGCATTGTGCATAATGTTTATGCGATTGTTGTTTTTTGTTTTATTTTTTGAAAAGGAGGTTTACCGCGAATGCTTAAATCATTCGACACCATTCATACCATCTTGGCTTGATATATTACGTTTGTAATTTTTTATGGAAAATTGATGAATTCTATACTGTTTTCAATTTGTAGTGATTATTCTTTTATTTTATTTCTTCAATCCAAGTTCTTAGAAATCAAGGGGTCTCCTTAACACTCGACTTATATATGAGATAAATATATATTCCAATATCCCATAAAAGTTTTCCTTTAACTCTAAAACACTGAGTATGTTATTTTCATTGAAAGTGCTCAGCTGAGCTTCAATCTATGGTCCCTCCTCGGCAAACTATAAGCCATTATAAGTGTTGATTCCTGTGTAAAAAGGTAACGACGTTGAGAACATAAATTGATAATTAATATATGCTATATTATATCTTTTTTGTGGTCTATTAGTCATACTGGATTTCAGGATAAGAATTCATCTATTCTGGTGGAGTACCCAGCTTTGTGCTGTTTCTTGAGATAACATCACTTGGAGAAGTTGCACCATTCCTTGTAAAAGCCAGCGTGGGTTAGTCATACCGAGGACATCTTATTTGGGCCATGAAAACTATATGATCTTGAATATTTATTAAGGGTTTACTTGTATGGAAAACTGTCATGCCAAGTTAGTCGGAAGAACCCCTGTACAGAAAGATCTTAGCCATTCAAGGATAATGATCACTCGTATTTTACATATTCCTCGGCAAGTTTCGCAGAACGGTGGAGGCGCACAGAGCTCCAAAATAAACAACTATCTTATCAGTCAACTTTCCAATTAGGACGACGTTGCTATCTGAGATCTTGAATGCCCTCTAAATACTGGAGAGAACTTAAATGTCTACTAGCAGCTCCTGTCCAGATGTGGCAAAAGTATTCCATTTTAGGACTACCTAGCTTTTATAAATAATTGCATCAACAGTGAAATATATACTGGAGCGGTAGGACGATCCGACCATTTTTCCAGCAGCATTTACAACGGATTTGACTGACGTGTTCCATTTCAGATCCGGAGTAAGGTTTAGATCTAGAAGCTTGTCAAAACATGGAGCCCCCCTTGAGACGAGAGCCATTCATTTCAATTGATCCAGAGGGAGATCAAATCGTTTTACTTTATAATTTTACCCCCTCCCCGGAGTCAATTAATTTCTGGTTGAGAATTTCTGTGTTAGCCACTCTTCATTAGGAACTTCCTGTTTCTGACGTCATATCTGACATTTGGTCGCACCTTTTCAGTACAAATATAGTACAATCTCAGTCGATGTTTCGCTTATTCATCTACTTTCAGAAATTTTTTTTTCTAACATTTGTTTTTCGTTTCGTCGTTTCCTAATAGTCTGCGCCAAAGGTAAAGCACTGTCACGTGGTCCAAACCTCAGAAATATTTCGATTAAAGCTCTCGATTTCGCCATGTTTCACTTCCGACTTCCTGTCTGTAACGTTTAATCCCAACAGGTTGTCTTTTTGTGAAAGTTGTAACTTTAAATTGAACGTTCCACTGTCAATTGAGGACAGTGTCTCTCTGACGGTGTTTTATGTCAAATCCCACCACATAATCGGCTTTTATTACGTGATTGTTTTTTTCTTTTTTTTTTTTTTTGTTTTGTTTCTTTGTTTTTTTGTTTTTGTTTTTTTGTATTTTGAAGGCGTTTTTCATTTTTGGTTTTGTTTTTTTAGTGTTGTTGATTTGGAGTACTTTTTATTAATTTTTTGTATTTTTGCTTTGTTTGTTTGTTTGTTTGTTTATTTTTTGTTGTTTTTTTATATTTTGAAGGCGTTTTTGTATTTTTGGTTTTGTTTTTTATTGTTGTTGATTTTGGGTATTTTTTTAATTTTTTGTATTTTTGTTTTGTTTGTTTTTTGTTGTTTTTTTGTATTCTGAAGGCGTTTTTGTATTTTTGGTTTGGTTTTTTATTGTTGTTGATTTGGGGTATTTTTTATTAATATTTTGTATTTTTGTCTTGTTTGTTTGTTGTTTTTTGTATTTTGAAGGCGTTTTTGTATTTTTGGTTTTGTTTTTATTGTTGTTGATTTTTGGGTATTTTTTTTTATTTTTTGTATTTTTGTTTTGTTTGTTTGTTTTTTGTTTGTTTGTTTTTTGTATTTTGAAGTCGTTCTTGTATTTTTGTTTTTGTTTTTATTGTTGTTGATTTTTGGGTATTTTTTATTAATTTTTTGTATTTTTGTTTTGTTTGTTTGTTTTTTGTTGTTGTTTTTTGTATTTTGAAGGCGCTTTTGTATTTTTGGTTTTGTTTTTTATTGTTGTTGATTTTGGGTATTTTTCATTAATTTTTTGTATTTTTTGTTTTGTTTGTTTTTTGGGGGGTTTCTTGTTTTTTTGTATTTTGAAGGCGTTTTTGTATTTTTGGTTTTGTTTTTATTGTCGTTGATTTTGGGTATTTTTTATTAATGTTTTGTATTTTTGTTTTGTTTGTTTTTTTGTTGTTGTTTTTTGTTGTTGTTTTTTGTATTTTGAAGACGTTTTTGCATTTTTGGTTTTGTTTTTTATTGTTGTTGATTTTGGGTATTTTTTATTAATTTTTTGTATTTTTGTTTTGTTTGTTTTTGTTTTGTTGTTTTTTGTATTTTGAAAGTGTTTTTGTATTTTTTTTTTTTTACTGTTGTTGATTTTGGGCATTTTTTATCATTTTTTTGTATTTTTGTTTTTTTTTGTTTTTGCTCCATTTTTGTTTTTGTCCGACTTTTGTTTGTCTTATTTTGGCCGAGATAATCTCCAGCCTTCTCCAGGAGAATGTTGACGTTAAACTTTTGATCCTATCCGAATTTCCAATTGAATGCAGTGGATCGAAGAGTTATTAAATGTACGCCTTACATATGCAAACGATTTAATCGTTATCTTCCAGAAGATATGCAAATAGCACTGATGGTTAATTAACAAGGCACAACGGATAAAAGCGTTAAATGAAGGTTTACTATTAACAACAAGCGATCAGGAGTAAAAATAAAATAAAATATTTAAATTACTTTACATTTTTACCTTTCTGCGGATGATAAATATTGGTTCATGTTTTAATTTTTAAACTTACAGCAAACATATCTTCATAGCTCAGGCATAACACATCAAAGGAAAAAAATAAATCATGAGCTAAACGTTTTGGTTTCGATTCTCGGAAGTAGCATACGGGTCATTTTTATTTTAAACTTTTCAAATCATTACAATAGAAAAATGCGAGCATGAAAAATAACATGGTTAAGCTTAAACATGGAAAAATAAAGGACTAGTTGTTAAAACTGGAAAGGAAAAGGACAACATTTTCTAGTAAAAAATATAATAAATTTATAACTTAAAATATTGCAGCATTAAGATTTTATTATATAATATTATAAATTGAATTTTAAGAAAATCTTAATGCTACAATATTTAAGTTATAAATTTATTATATTTTTTACATGAATATCTTGTCCTTTTGTTTTCCAGTTTTAACAACTAGTCCTTTGCTTTTCCATGTTTAAGCTTAACCATATTACTTTTCATGCTCGCATTTTTCTATTGTAATTCATGATTTTTCCAAGCTTCCAATAAATTCACTTAGTCTTTGTTTAATTTCAGTCTTATTTTTTGGCCCCATAAACACATGTAAGAACAATGTACGCCACTCGTCTGTTTTCAATAACCCCCCAATTATCTCCCTTGTATTCTTTCATTCTCTTTGTTTCACTTGTTACTTCTGTTTTCGAAACAGCAGTGAATTAGTAGCTGCTGAACCGACGTGGTTGCTATGGAAACTAGTCATAAAATGTGTCGTCCACGACCTTAAATATTTTTACGATTTTAAATACAAGTAAATTCATCATAACTTTTGTTTTACTAAACAAAAATTGAAATTTTATTTTTTACAATATAGTTAAGACGGTGATCTATAGACTGTAATAATTGTTTGAAATTTAGTCGAAGAATGAGTGAGCGGTGAAGCTTTAAAGCAGTTCTAAATGACTAAAACTGACACTTAACCATATATTCAAATACGGTAGTGTTTGAATGATTGGGTCCAAGATGATATAATAATAAATACGAAATCTGAATTAATCAAAATATCATATTTAAACGTATTTTACGGTCGGTCTGCTAGTACTTAATAATTCAGTTTTTTTTTTTTTTTTTTATTATTGTTACATTTTCCACCATTTTGTTTTCCAGTACTTCCGTTATATTCTTAAGTCTTTTGTCCTTAAATTTTTGGGAGAGTAATTGTTATTTCTTTCGTTCTTTATGTATTCCCTTCTTTCTTTCCCGTTTTTTTCTTTAATCTCCATTGTTTGTTTTCCCCTTTCTCTTTTCTTCCTTCGTATCTCTTTCCATCGAATCATATCTTTTTGTTCATCTTTCCCGCGCAAATATTGATTCTATGCACACCAATTGTTATGCTAAGACATATAATATCTTCGACTGTTATTCTTTCGCTTGTGCAAACATAAAATTATCAGCGAGGAAACTGGTGAAATAACTTTGAACATCGGATTCCTTATCGCTATGGCCACCGAGAAGCAAATCTTCTAAGCCGGTCAACAGACTTTATGTAGGCCAACATCAATCAACGCTAAACGAACAGCCATTAGACGTATAGCCACACATAGCAACAATGATGACGTGGGTATACAAGAATCTTATTTATTTATTTTTTTTTTACATAGGAGTCAACACTTATCAAGACCCTGAAGCTACTCGAGGATAAAGGTTATTTAATGTACAGTAGTCAATGAGATAGTATCCTAGTATTCAGTAGTTGTTAATGGAACTTTGGTAGATTGGATTACTTAAGGGGGCGGTTCATCAAGAATTTGTTTGTGTTGGACTTGAAGACAAACATGCTGTAGTCAGTCGGGAAACAGGCAAACGGATGAGAGTTCCACAGGCGTGCAGTTCTCAGAAAGAAGCATTGTTCATGGAATCTACGTTTTGATTTAGGCACAGTTAAAGAGTGGGGAAAGTTATTGACAGTGGTCTCAGCTAGACGGGTGTTTTTCGAGAAAGATTGGCGAGGGGGGGGGACCAGAGATTGGAGCTCAGACAGGCACTTGCCTTAGAAGTAACAGTAAAACAAGACAGGCTCGCGACGTCCCTTCTGTGCCAAAGAGGTTGCAGGGAAGAGAAAAGGGCATCCTCCACTTAGTTACGAAGTCTATTTTGTACTCTGTCAAGGCAGGATAAGCTGTTTTTAGCAGCTCCTGCCCAGATGTAGCAACAATACTCCATCCCTAGAAGTACTTGGCTTTTATATAGATAGAGTATTGCATCAGCAGTGAGATATCTTCTGGATTTTATACGAGAATCGCTCTGAATAGATGGCATCCTATCCGATAACTCAAAAACTATAATATTAAACGAGGGACGATTCCAAAAGTAATGTCTCCTAGTTTGTTTTTTGTTTGTTTGTTTTTGTTTGTTTGGGTTTTTTTCGTCCGAATGGATTACAAGGGATTGAAAATTGTATTGTTCTTATGACTGAATTATCCCTTCATGACCTGAGATTTTCATCTCTGTGAAAGATACAGTGTGAGACTCTAAGAAAGCAGCTTGTGTCATGGACGTGCCTCAGAAGCAGAGATGCGTCATTGCATTCCTTAATGTGAAAAAAAAAATTGAATCGTCAACATTCACCAGCGCCTGTTAAATGTTTACGGAACCGTTCTGTTGATGTCAGCACAGTTCGGAGATGGTAGTGTTAATTTCAGAGTTGCAACAGATATGTGAATGACAAAGCGAACTGTGGACAGGCAAAAAAGGTGGAACGATAAAATTGTCCCCATAGAAAAGACGTCATGATTCTATTTTCGTTCGATGAAAACCGGTTTCCTTCTTTTTTTTTTTTTTTTTTTTGCTGTAAACCATCTACTAGTTCGCCAGTTTTGTACATATCCCAAGAAAGACCCTTCTATCATCTCTGAAAGTGACACAATGTTCAACGAGCAAGACCGGAGATTCGCCACTGTACAACTCATGCTCTCTACCGATCCAATTTAAAACAACAGAACCATTGCCATCACCCTCAAAATGCAACGTTGGATTGCCACAAAGAACAGGGGCGTTCCCAGGATGATGAAAACAAAGTTTCCGGTCACAGTTATGGTCTTTTGTGCGGTTTCAAGTGAGGGACACATCCTGTCACTTCACATCTTCAAAGTCGGCTTGAAAGTCAACATCAGGGTAAACCTGGATATGCTAAAGATTGTGGTGATCCCATGGTGCAATCAGGTAGCCGCTGGCAGACCCTGGGTGTGGCAACATGACTCGGCGCTGGCCCACAGTTCCAAAGCTTGGCTTCAGAATGAGTGCTACGACTATGTACCCTTTTCTCACTGGCCGTCCTCCTCGCCCGACCTGAATGCGCCGGACTACTTTCTTTGGTCATATGTCGAGAACATCGCCAACATTACCTCCTATAACAGCAAAGTTAACTTGATCGCAGCCATCCGCCAAGTATTCGCCGAGCTCCCGCTGACACTTGTGGAAAAAACATGTTCCCAGTTCCGGGCCCGTATCGAAACGGTGATTGAGGCTGAAGACGGCTACATTGAATAGATGTCATATCTACTAAATAATCAAGTTACCTGAATTGATTTTTCAATAAAAGTTTTAAAATAAAGCTGTTGTGTTGTTTTCTTTAGGGCGACAACTTTATCATTTCACCCTGTAGAAAAATACATTCGGGAGCACAAACGGTCGCTTGCTTTAATGGCACCATTTCTATCTTCGTAGATTTTCAAACAATCAAGAGGTCTTACTTTTAGGACGAACCTCGTAATAGTTAGTCTTAAGTCTGAAGGATTCCAATTTTTTTTCGATTCCGATACAATTGCCGATTATATTTTAAATTACACTTTCTGATGCAATAACAGATTTCGACTTCACTTTCTATTTATATGAATCTCATGTGTCTGTTTAAATACATGTATGTATGTATGTATGTATGCCTAAAACTTTCGACAGAGGCGACGGATTTTCACGATATTGGTAATGTTTTGAAGCTGGACCCTTCGGACGACAAATATTGAAAGATTACCCAAAATACATTAATTTATTTCACCCTCAACTGAAGACTTTTCTACAGAGAGGGGTAGCTTTTTTCGCCGATATTTTCGAAAGTTATCCCCTCTTATCGATTGTCTAGCCTTCATTTAAACCTCTCTCACTTACAATTTGTACGATGGGCGCAACAGCAAAGACGTATCGCTTATTTTTTTCCACGTTCTTTTCCTCCTTCACGGTACGGATTCGAGCATGCCTGCCTACTACCACTTTTTCCCCCTCAACACACCTCCAAACACCCGGGCAACGTCGGGCATCTAGGCTAGTTCTTATATAAAAATCACATTGTGCGTGGTTGTGTGTGAGAGGGTTCTAAAGGGTTCCGAAACGGCTGAGCCTTTCTTTTGGAAATTTCAAATAAAGGTAATTCACATGTCTGGTAGCGTTCTTATGTACATTTTTAGAGATATTCCTCCAATAATTATCGAAAATCAAATAAATCCGATCCTAAAAATAGTCTTTCTTTCTTATAGATTACAAACAAAGATTTACATGGAATATTTTACGTTACACCGGCTAAAGGAAATAATAAAATCTTAGCAAATATTTTTCTTAATAAAAAAAACATAGTGTTGTTGTCATCTAGAAATATAGCTCAGTTGTAAAACATTCGGCGACAATATTCAATCCCGGGTATTTCTCACCATTTTATTTTAATTTTTTTATTATTAATAAATTCGAATCTTTTTATTATTAATAAGATCGATTTTTTTATTATTATTAATAAGTTCGAATTTTTTTATTATTAAAAGTTCGAATTTTTTTAATATTAATAAATTCGAATTTTTTTATTATTAATAAGATCGAATTTTTTTTATTATTAAAAGTTCGAATTTTTTTATTATTAATAAGTTCGAATTTTTTTATTATTAATAAGTACGAATTTTTTAATTATTAATAAGTTCGAATTTTTTTATTATTAATAAGTTCGAATTTTTTATTATTAATAAGTTCGAATTGCGACAAAACAAGAAGTGCCATTTAAAACGATTTTCTTCGATTAATATTTTAAAACTAAACATTAATCAGAAGTGACTTTTTCAGGGCATTCATCGTCAATCCCAAATATCAGCTGACGTGATGTTGTAAACACAATTAGAATGAGCTTTTTTCATACTTTCTCAGCATTCTAGCGAACTCATTCCCCCCTAAAAAAATGTTTGGTAATCTCTGTCATGAACGCAGTACGAATACCACATGTTAACTATTACTAAACAAAAAGAAGACAATCGTGCTTGGGAGAAAAAAAATGAACACTATCGCCCACCTTCATTTAAATAAAAACGGTGGGGATAATGCCTCGCAGATTGCATTGTGACGACGAAACAGATATAATTACCCCCACCCCTGCCTAAAAAAGGGTTTGTTAATCCCTGGAGGCCTTCGGAGCACTTTTTAAAGCAACATAATCGATGGTGCTGGTGGCGGTGGTGGCGGTGGTGGTGGCCGTAGTTGCGACAGTGGTGGGTGCTTCGGTGATGGCTATGTTGGTGGTGGCGACAGTGGTGGCAGTTGGTGGTGGTAGCGGTTGGTGCTGCAGCGACCACACACTGGTTGAAGATAACTAACTTCTCTTAAACCGTTGTTTATTGCCATTTTTCTTTTTTTCGGAATATTCCATTTTTATTCTAAATGGATTCAGAATTATAATGGTCGAGACGATTTGAAATATACCATTTTCAATCGAAGATAATAAGTATATTAAAAGTTATGTGCAAAATGAATGCCGATGCTGAAAATTAAAAACATTTTGACCCCTCCCATACTTGAAAATTAACCAAAAATCAGAAAACTAACCAATTTTAATGAAGTGTTCAGTATTTATTAGGCAATGAAAGCGGAATATTTGTTTATTTAAATTTTAATGGCAATGTATTATTTTATTAATTTGAATTGTAGTTGCAATGTATTATTTTGTTCATTTGAATTTTAGTGGACATGTGTTACTTTGTTTATTTGAATTTTATTGGTGATGTATTATTTTGTTTATTCGAATATTATTGGTAATGTATTATTTTGTTTATTTTAATTTTGGTGGCAATGTATTACTTTGTTTATTTGAATATTAGTGGCAATGTATTACTTTGTATATTTTAATTTTAGTGGCAATGTATTATTTTGTTTATTTGAATTTTAGTGGAAATATATTATTTTGTCTATTTGAATTTTATTGGTAATGTATCATTTTGTTTATTTAAATTTTAGTTGCAATGTATTATTTTTTATTTGAATTTTAGTCGCAATGTATTATTTTGTTTATTTGAATTTTATTGGTAAAGTATTATCTTGTTTATTTAAATTTTGTGGCAATGTATTATTTTATTTATTTGAATTTTATTGGCAATGTATTATTTTGTTTATTTAAATTTTGGTGGCTATGTCTTATATTGCTAACTTGAATTTTGGTGGAAATGTATTATTTTGTTTATTTGAATTTTAGTGGCTATGTTATTATTTTGTTTATTTGAATTTTGGTGGAATTGTATAATTTTGTTTATTTGAATTTTATTGGTAATGTATTATTTTGTTTATTTAAATTTTGGTAGCAATATATTATTTTGTTTATTCGAATTTTAGTGGCAATGTATTATTTCGTTTCTTTTAGTTTTATTGGCAATGTATTATATTGTTTATTTAAATTTTGGTGGCTATGTTTTATTTTGTTTATTTGAATTTTTGTGGAAATGTATTATTTTGTTTATTTGAATTTTGGTGGCAATGTTTTTATTTTGTTTATTTGAATTTTAATGGCAATGTAGTATTTTGGTTATTTGAATTTTGGTGGAAATATATTATTTTGTTTGTTAGAATTATAGTGCAATGTATTATTTTGTTTGTTTGAATTTTTGCTGCAATGTATTATTTTGTTTATTTGAATTTTGGTGGCAATGTTTTATTTTGTTTATTTAATTTTGGTGGCAATGTATTATTTTGTTTATTTTATTTTGGTGGCAATGTATTATTTTGTTTATTTAATTTTGGTGGCAATGTATTATTTTGTTTATTTAAATTTGGTGACAATGTATTATTTTGTTTATTTGAATTTTAGTGGCAATGTATTATTTTGTTTATTTGAATTTTGGTGGGAATGTATTATTTGTTTATTTGAATTTTGGTGGCAATGTATTATTTTGTTTATTTTATTTTGGTGGCAATGTATTATTTTGTTTATTTTATTTTGGTGGCAATGTATTAATTTTTTATTTAATATTGGTGGCAATGTATTATTTTGTTTATTTAATTTTGGTGGCAATGTATTATTTTGTTTATTTAATTTTGGTGGCAATGTATTATTTTGTTTATTTAATTTTGGTGGCAATGTATTATTTTGTTTATTTGAAGTTTGGTGGCAATGAATTATTTTGTTTATTTTATTTTGGTGACAATGTATTATTTTGTTTATTTTATTTTGGTGACAATGTATTATTTTGTTTATATGAATTTTGGTGGCAATGTATTATTTTGTTTATTTGAATTTTGGTGGCAATGTATTATTTTGTTTATTTTAATTTTAATGGAAATGTATTATTTTGTTCATTTGAAGTTTACTGGCAATGTATTATTTAGTTTATTTTTATTTTAGTGGCAATGTATTATTTTGTTTATTTGAATTATGGTGGTAATGTATTATTTTGTTTATTTGATTATTATTGGTAATGTATAATTTTGTTTATTAGAATTTTATTGGTTATGTATTATTTTGTTTATTAAAATTATAGTGGCAATTTATTATTTCGTTTATTTGAATTTTAGTTGAAATATATTATTTTGTTTATTTGAATTTTAGTTTCAATGTATTATTTTGTTACTTTGAATTTTGGTGGCAATGTATTATTTTGTTCATTTGAATGTTAGTTTCAACGTATTATTTTGTTTATTTGAATTTTAGTTTCAATGTCTTTTTTTTTAATTTGAATTTAAGTTTGAATGTATTATTTTGTTCATTTGAATGTTAGTTTCAACGTATACTATTGTTTATTTGAATTTTAGTTTCAATATATTATATTATTTATTTAAATGTTAGTTTCAATGTATTATATTATTCATTTGAATTTTAATTTCAATGTATTATATTGTTCATTTGACTTTAAGTTTCAATTTATTATTTTGTTTATTTGAATTTTAGTTTCAATGTATTATATTGTTTGGTTGACTTTTAGTTTCAATGTATTATTTTGTTCATTTGAATTAAAGTGTCAATGTATTATTTTGTTCATTTGAATTTTAGTTTCAACGTATTTTATTGTTTATTTGAATTTTTGTTTCCATGTATTATATTGTTTATTTGAATTTTAGTTTCAATGTATTATATTGTTTATTTGAACTTTAGTTTAAATGTATTATTTTGTTCATTTTAATTTTAGTTTAAATGTATTATATTGTTTATTTGAATTTTAGTGGCAATGTATTATTTTGTTTATTTGAATGTTGATGAAAATGTATTATTTTGTGTATTGGAATTTTTGCTGCAATGTATTATTTTGTTTATTTGAATTATAGTGGCAATGTATTACTTTGTTCATTCGAATTTTAGTTTCAACGTATTTTATTGTTTATGTAAATTTTAGTTTCAATGCATTATTTTGTTGATTTGAATTAAAGTGGCCATGTATAACTTTGATTATTTGAATTTTAGTGGCAATGTATTATTTTGTTTATTTGAATTTTAGTTGCCCATGCATTATTTTGTTTATTTGAATTTTAGATGCAATGTATTATTTTGTTTATTTGAATTTTAGATGCAATGTATTATTTTGTTTATTTGCATTATAGTGGCAGTTTATTCTTTTGTTTATTTGAATTTCAGTGGCAATGTATTCTTTTGTTTATTTGAATTTTATTGGTAATGTGTTTGTTTGTTTATTTGAATTTTAGAGGCAATGTATTATTTAGTCAATGTGAATTCACCAAAACTAAAATAAACAAAAAAATACATTGCACTAAAATTCAAATAAACAAAATTAACATTGCCACTAAAATTCAAATAAACAAAATAATACATTACACCAAAATTCAAATAAACAAAATAATACATTGCCACCAAAATTCAAAAAAAAATTATACATTGCCACTAATTTTAAAATAAACAAAATAATACATTACACCAAAATTCAAATCAACAAAATAATACATTTTCACCAAAATTTAAATAAACAAAATAATACATTGCCACTAAAATTAAAATAAACAAAATAATACATTGCCACTAAAATTCCAATAAACAAAATTATACATTTTCACCAAAATTGATATAAACAAAATTAAAACATTGCCACTAAAATTCAAATAAACAAAATAATACATTGCCACTAAAATTAAAATAAACAAAATAATACATTTTAACCAACATTGATATTAAAAAAATTAAGACATTGCCACTAAAATTCAAATAAACAAAATAATTCATTGCCACTAACGTTCTAACAGACAAAATAATAAATTCCACTAAAATTCGCATAAACAAAATTATACGCTGCAACTAAAATTCAAATAAGCAAAACAATACATTGAAACTAAAATTCAAATAAACAAAATAATACATTGCCACCAAAATTCAAATAAACAATATAATACCTGGAAACAAAAATTCAAATAAACAAAATTATACATTGCATCAAAATTCAAGTAAACAAATAATATTTTTCCACTAAAATTCAATTAACAAAATAATACACTGCCACCAAAATTCAAATAAACAAAATAATACATTGCCACTAAAATTCAAATAAACAAAATAATACATTGCCACCAAAATAAAAAAAAACAAAATAATACATTGCAACTAAAATTCAAATAAACAAAATAATACATTGCCACCAAAATAAAAATAAACAAAATATTACATTGCTACTAAAATTCAAATAAACAAAATAATACATTGCCACCAAAATTCAAATACACTAAATAATACATTGCCACCAAAATTCAAATACGCAAAATAATACATTGCCACCAAAATTCAAATAGACAAAAATAATACTTGCAACTAAAATTAAAATAAACAAAATAATACATTGCACTGAAATTCAAATAAACAAAATAATACATTGCCACAAAAATCTAAATAAAAAACATAATACATTGACACTAAAATTAAAATAAACAAAATAATACATTACCACTAAAATTCAAATAAACAAAACAATACATTGCCACTAAAATTCAAATAGACAAAACATTACATTGCCACCAAACTTCCAATAGACAAAAATAATACTTCGCCACTAAAATTAAAATAAACAACATAATACATCACCACTAAAATTCAAATAAACAAAATAATACATTACCACAAAAATTCAAATAAACAAAATAATATATCGCCACTTAAATTCAAATAAACACATTAATACATTGCAACTAAAATTAAAATAAACAAAATGACACATTGCCACTAAAATTAAAATAGACAAAACATTACATTGCCACCAAACTTCCAATAGACAAAAATAATACTTTGCCACTAAAATTAAAATAAACAAAATAATACATCACCACTAAAATTCAAATAAACAAAATAATACATTACCACAAAAATTCAAATAAACAAAATAATACATCGCCACTGAAATTAAAATAAACACAATAATACATTGCCACCAAAATTAAAATAAACAAAAGAATATATTGCCACCAAAATAAAAATAAACAAAAAAATAAATTGCCTATAAAATTTAAATAGACAAAATAATATATTGCCACTAAAATACAAATAAACAAAATTGTACGCTGCAAATAAAATTCAAATAAACAAAAGAATGCATTGACACTAAAATTCAAATGTTTATTTGAATTTTAGTGGCAATGTATTATTTGGTTTATTTGAATTTTGGTGCAATATATTATTTTGTTTATTTGAATTCATGTGGCAATGTATAATTTGGTTTATTTGAATTTTGGTGCAATGTATTATTTTGTTTATTTTAATGTTGGTGCTATGTATAATTTTGTTTATTTGATTTTTAGTGGCAATGTATCATTTTGTTTATTTAAATTTTGGTGGCAATGTATTATTTTGTTTATTTGAATTTTGGTGGCAATGTATTATTTTGTTTATTTCAATTTAGGTGGCAATATATTATTTTGTGTATTGGAAATTTAGTGGCAATATATTATTTTGTGTATTGGAATTTTAGTGGCAATATATTATTTTGTTTATTCGAATTTTAGTGTCAATGTATAATTTTGTCTATTTGAATTTTAGTGGCAATGTATTATTTTGTGTCTTCGAATTTTAGTAGCAGTGTACTATTTTGTTTATTTGAATTTTAGTGTCAAGGTATTCTTTTGTCTATTTGAATTTTAGTTGCAGCGTATAATTTTGTTTATTTGAATTTTAGTGGCAATGTTTTTTTTTCTATTTGAATTTTATTGGCAATGTATTTTTTTGTTTATTGGAAATTTAATGACAATGTATTATTTAGTTTATTTTAATTGTAATGTCAGTGTTTTCTTTTGTTTTATTTGAATTTCAGTTGCAATGTACAATTTTGTTTATTTGAATTTTAGTGGCAATGTATTATTTTGTTTATTTGAATTTTAGTGGCAATGTATTATTTTGTTTCTTTGAATGTTAATGGCAATATATTATTTTGTTTCCTTTAATTTTTATGGCAAGTGATTATTTTGTTCATACAAATAACATCTTTATTAAAGTTATGGTTGTCGGTAGTAACAAGGCCGATAGCCATTACTCGTGTTCTCTCTAACTACTTGACGTCATTTTTAGGCAGATTTTTGAATTTCTGACATTTTGGGCTTCCATGAAATCCATGATTAGACGACTTCGTTTATTTTTTCTTTTGCTTCTGAAGCTAATAAAGCTATGTTGTACAAACAAGGGTTTTATTTGTTTGAAATTCAAAATCTTAGGACTTTACTTTACTAATTATTAATGATGGGACGATTCCAATGTTTTTCCCGATTCTGATTCTTTATAAATCTCTAAATATTTAACTATAAAATTGTTATTTTGTTCCGATTACCGTAAAAACACAATTAAATATGCATATGTTTTCTCAAACGTAAAAACACACTTGTGATGAGATGGTCTAGAGATTTTAGTCTTACTGGAAGTTTAAATCAATGAATATTTATTATTTTATTATTGCTACAAGCAGTGAAAGATGTTTTATAAAAACAAAATCAAATAAAATAGATTATTAAAGGAATCGGTTTTGGCATCGGAAAATAGGATAAAATTTTCCCGATTTCGATTAATCATCCCAACATTATTAATTATATTTGTAATAGATCCAGAAAACTAAAATTTATCTTCTTCATTTTTTACAAAGGAGGCATTACTTATCAAGACCCGGGCGCCACTCGAGGATAAGTGTTAATTAGCGTACAGTGGCCAATATGACAATGTCGTAATAATTGTTAGCAGTGGAAATTTGTTTAATTGTATTACTTAAGGGGATGGCTCATCAAGAACTTGTTTACCTTGGACTTGAAGACGACCATATTATAGTCAGCCAGAAAGCAGGCAAAAGGAAGAGTGTTCTACAGGTGTGCAGTTCTAATAAAGAAACTTTGTTCATGGAATCTACGATTAGGTGTAGGCACAAATAAAGAGTGGGGAAATTATTGATAGTGGTTTCAGCTGGACGAGTGTTTCTCGTGGAAGTTTAGCGAGGGGGGCATAGATTGGAGCTCAAACGAGCACTTGCCATGAAAATAAAGATAAAGCAGAGGCAGGCTCGCAGCGTCTCTTTTGTGAGAAAGAGGTTGCATGAAAGAGAAAATTGATTCCCCACACACACACTAGGCTACGAAGTCATTTTTGAACTCTGTCAAGGCAGGATAAGGTCTCTCTAGCAGCCCTGCCCAGATGTGGCAACAGTACTCCATCCTTCATTCAATGTACCTGGTTTTCAATGAATTTTTACAATGAATTTATTTAACGTCAAAATTTAGCTAAACTTTTCAGTTTCTGAATGTCACTGTGACAACATTTTTAATTTATTCACCTGTAAAAGTCCCCCCCCCCTTTTGGAAATTAACTTTAGTCTTTCATTTTTTAAATGCAATCAAATAGAAGTCGGAAACCTACAAATAAATTATGATAAACTGGCTTTCAAAATTATTCCCCCCCTCTATTCCTCCGCCATTATTACTCGTATCTAGTATCAATATTAATATATAGATATATAGATAAGAATGGTGAGTTTGTAGATTATCGCCCTCAACTGTCACTCATTGTTTTCGCAATCGGAAATAATTCCCAATTTTTTCCAATTCAGATTTTTCCTGTTTCCGATTTCGATTATCGTCCCAACGCTAGTCTTTACATTTTATGCTAATATTCTCTTCTACAGCGGCTTATCCAGACTATAATTATTTTGATGAATGTCATCTAAATAGTTTATTGTTCAAATATAAACATATATTTTGCGACACAATAAACATTGCTTGTTTTTCTTTTTTGTTTGTTTTTGTTTTGTTTTTTTGTCGACGCTTGATTTATTTTTTTCTAAAAAAAATGTTATACTTTGCTTCGTTTTTTATTTATTTTTTTTTTTAATTTTTTTTTTTTTTTTTATTATTTTTTTATTATTTTTTTATTATTTATTTATTTTTTTTTTTTTTTGACGCGTGCTAATCTCGTTGCTGGCTTGCTTTTTCAGCTGGTGGTGGGTGGTAGGCGGTAGTTAGATCGAATCAGCGTTTTTCTTTTCCCTTCCAATGACAGCACTTGTCAATATGTGAGCCGAGACACAATTTGCTACGACAGACCCGTCCGCACGTGAAAACTAACAAGACACAAGCTGCCGATTCAAATATTCTTGTTCTTGTTTGATTTGAGAACAAATCACGCCAATTACAATATCTCGTGGCCAGTTCTAGTCTGGCGTCATTCATCGGGAGAAAAAGTGTCCGCCCATTTCCTTGACATTTTTAAGGGATTAATAAGAATTAATAGAGATTAGTCACCAGAATACCACATTTACTCTAGATGGTTTCTCGGAAACTACTGGTTTGATCTGGCTGAAATTTGCACAGACCTTTGTCACCATTCGTATCTATATATCTATATATTAATATTGATAATAGATACGAGTATTAATGGCGGAGAAATAGGGGGGGGAATAATTTTGAAAGCCAGTTTATCATAATTTTTTGTAGGTTTCCGACTTCTATTTGATTGCATTTAATTTTCAAAAGGGGGGTTTGTACAGGTGGATAAATGAAAAATGTTGTCATAGTAACATTCAGAAACTGAAAAGTTTAGCTAAATTTTGACATTAAAAAGGTACATCGAATTAAGTATAAGAATATCCGATCAGTCAACTTTTAGGGATTAATGTGAATTTATAGAGATTAGAGCACTCAGTCTCAGTCAACGTACCAGAACTCCAGTAGTAGTAGTAGTAGTAGTAGTAGTAGTAGTAGTAGTAGTAGTAAAAATAATAGTAACAACAATAAACTAATTATAAGATAATAATGATAATAATAATAATAATAATAATAATAATAATAATAATAATAATAATAATAATGCAACGAGAAAATGGAGATTGGAATTGACAGCTGATGGACAACACATAACAGAAATTAACATACAAAGAGGAATCTTCCAAGGCGACTCACTATCACAGTTGCTGTTCATCAAAGCCATGATGCCCCTGGGCCTTTGTCCTGTAAGCGCCTGCCAATTGGCTGATTAGGAAAGGAGCGGTGTAAACTAGGAAGCTGATTGTCTAACAAAAACTCAATAGAATGTGCGTATATAAAAACGCGTGAAAACCATAACTCTTCGCATAAGCCTGACGAATCGTAGCGTGGATGAAACGCAGAATATTCTGTGTAGCTTAATTGTCATATATATTTTAATACTTACTACATAACTCTACCTATGTATTGAGCACTGTTTAAGTGATTAAATGAAGTACTCATGTATATATATATATATATATATATATATATATATATATATATATATATATATAGTAATTTATAAAATATATATGGCGATTAAGCTACACTGAATATTCTGCGTTTCATCCATTATAGGATTCGTCAGGCTTATGCGCGAATTCTGTGGTTGCTTCTTGTTTTTATATATGTTGAGGATTTCTGGTTAGCCAATCAGCTTTCTAGTATCCACCGCGCCCCTTCCTATCAGCCAATGGGCATGCATTTTATCGAACAAAGGATCTGTTTTAGAACTAGGTTAGTGGTTTAAGGTAGATCTTTTTCTTCCTTTTTTATATATATATATATATAAATATACCTATGTGTACACACATACATGCACATATATATGCATATACATATATATATATACATATATGTGTGATCGTTTATGTATATTCATGTTTATTTAATTTATTTATTTGTTTCTTTTCTATTGTTATTGTTAGTTTTAAAGCTATTTTGTATCGCTATCTTAGAGTTAGTTTTATTTTGTGAACACAGTTGTTTGCTATTTCTCGTCTACAGTTTAATAGATTTTGAGGTTCTTTAAAGTACAGGATAGCAAATTTTTCATGGAGGCATAATTTACATTGGTCGTCTAAATGTCTGCACGTCGTAGATTGTCTCATTATTTTCCATTCGACTACCGGCGAATGTCCGCTTTCTTAGAGTTCCCAGTATTTATTCGCTAGTGTTGTTTTTATACGGTGTTTTTTTTTATTTTTGAATGTACTTTTGTGGTCATAGTATCGGGTTTTGAAATCTAAGGAAGTCATGCCTATGTAATATTTCTTGCTATTCGGGTTTTCTTTCGCAAATATTGTTGCTTGATAAACTACACTTTTTGTTAGACATTTATTTTGGACTGGGCAAAGTGTGCGGTGTCTACAATTGCATTTATCTTGTTCGTTATTAGTATTTTTATTTATGGTATGGTTGTTCTTGTCCGGGGTTGGTTTGTTATTATTATTATTATTATTATTATTATTATTATTATTATTATTATTATTATTATTATTATTATTATTATTTCTGCTAGTCTTGGTTTTATTTCTGTCATGGTGTTTACTTTTTTATTGATTATTTTGTTGTTGTTTACATTGTTTTCATTTAGTATTTTGTTATTATGTGCTTTAATTATCATCTCTAAATTTTCGCAACAACTGTAAGATAACTTCAAGGTATTTTTATTGAAGATTTTGTGTAAGGGTTTGGTTGCGGGAAAGTGTTTTTCAATAAGATCTAGAAATTTCTTGCCAAGTTTTGTTTTTAACATTTGATTGTATGGGGCCGTATACCAAATTATAGTTTTTTTTTCTTCTATTTTTAATTTTATTATAGTTGTTGGTGTTTTGTTGCTTATATTTGATATCGATACTTTTGTATCCACTATTTTTAGGGCTGTTTCGTAGGTATTGGTTGACCTGTTAAATGCATTTTCATCGCTTGAGTTATTACTGAGTCTACTTACGATCGAGTTAGGAATGTGTTTTATAATTGATGGTGAGTGGTTGGACTTAGGGTTTACGTAAATTGGAGTAGCGTTATCTTTCAAGCATGGTTCATATGTGTTTTTATCTAAGTTTAACGTGACGTCCAGGAAGTTTGTTATGTTTATGTTAGCTGATACGTCCGCTTTTAGGCCTAATTTTTTTCATTTCTTTCTGTATGATTTTCTTAAAGTTTTCTCCCTTGATTTTGTTGAAGTTTTTTATTATAGCAAGTCCGTCATCTCTATATAGGCCGATATCCGTAGTATCGAATATTTTTGTGAGGGTTTATAGAATGAATAATCCCACAAGATCTGATGCCTCTGCAGAGTCTCTGGAACCCATCGCCAAATCGAACGAATTTTTTCATTTTAGTTTTTTATCTGTTGGTTATTGTTATTTATTAGAACTGATTTTCTACATTTTTTACTGATGTTGATTTCTTCTGAGGATATATCAGTGTATACCTCGGCAAATTCTAGGGCAATGTTAAAAAGTTCTTCGGATATCGAGGGATAAAAGTCTATGATGTCAAACTGTATGAACGTACATTTATCTTTGTTTTCTATATTTTTAAACCAGGTGATTGCCTCGGTAGTATTTGCCCACTGGTTTAGTTCTAGGTCCTGTTTGATTCATTTGTTTATAGTATAGTTTTGCTAATTCTACTTATTTCTGGATTAGTTGGGTTTATCATGCGGGTGCTGGGATTATTATTAAAGTCCCATTTGTGGTCTTTAAGCAGAATGTATGACTCTCTAGGTTTCAATTTGCCAACTTTATCGCTAATTTTTAGTTTATCGGTAATTTGTTTACTTTCAGTATTTATTATATCTATGTAGTCGCATTCGTTTGTGTCTAGTTTTTTGTAGTTTTTTGTAATGTTTTCTGTGATTAGTTTGTTATAATCTTGCTTATCTATTTTATAAAAGTTTCTGGTTTTATCTGCTTTTACAAAGATTTTATTAGAGTTGTTTATGTTTCTAACGATTTTGTGTAGTTTCCGTTGGAAATTGTTAGGTTGATTGTGGAATTCTAGGTTTTAATTACGTTTAAAAGGTCATTTTCAAAGTTTATCAAAAGGTCTACTGTTTTCGCATTTTTAAGGGTTTTATATATATATATATATATATATATACATATATGGGTTCGAATCTATCGACTGGTGTTAATCGTGACACCCTCCACTGATGATTCCCGAAAGGATGAAACACTAGTGAATGTAGGTATTTAATAATTATTATAGTAAATAATTATGTTAGCCCCATTTGAGAAACTCATTACTTATCGTTGAACATTTCAGTTTAAATAAACAGTCTGTTAATGTACCTCTTATGTGCATGTCATCATATAATGATTAGATAACTCTGACAGACGTTAAAAAACATTTAAAAATAAATGTTTAAATTTCAACAGCATTTCTCGCGGTTAACAGTGGCCGAATGGATTAGGTCCTTGCTAATGAAGCCAATTTATGCCGGGTTCGAATCCATCGACTGGTGTAAATCGTGATACCTTGCCCTGCTGATTGCCGAAAAGATAAAGCCCTAGTGTCTGTAGGTATTTAATCATTATTACAGTAAATAATTATATGTATATATGAGTACTTAAATTAATAACATAAATTAATATACGAACGTATATTTTTATGCGTAAACTTTAAGAATTTACTTAAACAGTGCTCAATACATTGATAGAGTTATGTAGTAAGTTATGAAATATATATGGCAATTAAGCTACACAGAATATTCCGCGTTTCATCCACGCTACGATTCGTCAGTTGATGCGAAGAGTTATGGTTTTCTCGTGTTTTTATATACGCACATTCTATTGAGTTTTTGTTAGACAATCAGCTTCCTAGTTTACACCGATCCTTTCCTAATCAGCCAATTGGCGGGCGCTTACAGGACAAAAGCCCAGCTGACCTTGGGTTCAACCCTTCCTTTGTGTGTGCGTTTTTTCGCGGGAAGCGTAGATATGTAGTGATTTGACCTATTTAAAACCTATGCGCAATTTAATAGATGTTGCGGTTCTTTGAAGTATATTGGATAGCAATTTTTTCCCCACGATGTCCACATTTTTATTGTTTATTTTGGTTTATTGTCATTGTTTTAGTTTATATTATGTTATTACCTACTTTATTTACCATCTCTAAATTTTCGCAGCAGCTGTATGATAAAATCTTAGTCAGATTGTGTTAAAATTACAGAATTATATAACCAAAAATAATTCATCTTTTTAAGTTCCAAACTTTCCAGTGATTTCTGGACACCCTATATATATATATATATATATATATATATATATATATATATATATACGAGGGGCTTGCAATAAGTAATAGCCCTGACCCAATTCCAGATGTCTGATCTAGCTGAAATGTTGCATATGCAATGATTTATATCCCTACGGGTTATGTGGCAAATTACAGCTCTGAACTAATTGTGGTTTCTCTTTTAAGGTGTTTGAACTGAGTCAGGTGTGAAATGGAACCTGTTGAATGTCGAGCAGTGATCCGGTTTTTGTATTTGAAGTGACGCACACCACAGGAGATTTTTAATGAAATGAAAGAAACTTATGGTCATAATGCCTCATCATATGACATTGTAAAACGCTGGTATCGCGCATTCAAACATGGGCAGAAGTCTGTGGAAACAGATCCCAGTCCTGGTCGTCCCCCCCCTTCTGCCCTTGATGAGGCATCTTTCCGTCAAGTTTAGGCTGCCATTTTTGAAGATCGGCGCATTACTATTCGCCAAATAGCCCAAGATGTCAAGATTAGTACAGGGTCTGTGGAAACTCTCATTCATGGCCATTTGCATATGCATAAGGTGTCTGCCAAATGGATTCCCAGGTTGCTCACACCATTCAAGAAGCGAGAATGCGTCGAGTGCTCGAGGGTGAATTTAGATATGTGTCAAGAAGATGAGTCAAAGTTTTTCAAAATACTGATTACACAGGATGAAACCTGGGTCCATCACTATGATCCAGAGACCAAAGCCCAGTCAATGTAGTGGAAGCACTTGGACTCACCACCTCCAAAGAAAGCAAGGGTGCAGCCCTCCGCTGGCAAGATCATGCTCACAGTCTTCTTGGACCAGGGCAGAGTAGTGATGACAGATTTCCTGGCGAAGGGTACCACAATTACAGGAGCCTATTATGCTTCACTTTTAAGGAAATTAAGGAAAGCTATCAAAATTAAGATGCGGAGCAAGATCAGCAAAGGTACCCTCCTCCTGCAGGACAACGCTCCAGTCCACAACTCGCATGTCGCCAGATCAGAAGCACGGGCGTGTGGTTATGAAATCCTTCCCCATCCTCCCTACTCTTCTGACCTTGCACCCTCTGACTTTCACATCTTCCCAGCCATGAAATTGTTTTTGAAAGGAAAGCGTTTCCCAGATGACGCATCCTTGGTTTCTGAAGTCACGTCGTGGTTGGAGTATCAACCTGGGGTGTTCTACAAAAACGGTCTCCAGAGCTGCATCAAACGATGGGAGAAAGGCATAACTCTGGGTGGTTCCTATGTGGAAAAAGATTAATAACTGTACCAAGTTTCGTAGCTCTACTGCTATGGGAAGTGGGTCAGGGGCATTACTTATTGCACGCCCCTCGTGTATATATATATGTATATATATATATATATATATATGTATATATATATATATATATATATATATATATATATAGAGAGAGAGAGAGAGAGAGAGAGAGAGAGAGAGAGAGAGGAGAGATGGAATAGTTTTTTATTTACAGAATAATTAAAGTGAAAATGAAAAGTTTTAAATTAGCAGAATTTTATTGAAATATTATGTGCATTAATATACAAGAGAGATAAATAAATTTCTTTGAAAGAATGATAGACAGAAGAATATAAAGGAAAGGGAGATAACTCCATTCCCTCGCTTCATCTCTTTCTGTAAGAGATATGTTACAGCTAATCAATTGTGTGTGTAATCAAGTAACCTTATCGATCACGAATGCGAGTAAACTAATAGAGAAAATGAGAGATAGAGATTGATTGAGAGAGAAAGAGAGCGATCGAGGAACGATTCAGAGAGACCAACTGAGAGAAAGAAGACAGAGAGAGAGAAAGAGAGAGAGAGAGAGAGAGCCGAGATGGGATAAAAGAGAAAAATAGCGACTCTTTATATTTCTCTAGCCTAGGTGCCCGGGTGTTTGGAGATGTGTGTTGAGCTAAAAAAAACAAAATTGTTTGTAGTAGGCAGGCAGGCTCGAACCCGTGACGCGAAGGCGGAAAAGAAAACGGTGGGTAAGGATGTTGGTTGAGCGAAAAAAAACAAGAGAAGATTGCGAGCACAAAAAGAAAACAATGGGGTAGTAGGCAGGTTGGCTCCAACCCGTATCGTGAAGGAGGAAAAGAATGTGAAAAGAAACGTGACGCCTTAGCTGTTGCGCTTATTGTAAAACCATAAGTGACGTAGGTTAAAATTTAAGCTAGACAATCGAAAATAAGGGATGACTTTTGAAAATATCGCCGAAAAAAGCGACCTCTCCCTGTAGAAAAGTGCCCAGTTACGGGTGAAGGAATTAATGTTTTTGGCCAACTTTTCGATATTTGTGGTACGAAGGGTTAGCTTCAAAACGCTATGGATCTCGTAAAAATCCGTTGCCTCTGTCGAAAGTTTTAGACATACATACATACATACATTTAAACAGACATGTGAGCTTTATATTATAGACTAGCCTGTATGACCGGCGTTGCCCGAGCGTTTGGAGGTGTGTGTTGATAAAAAAAGTGGTAGTAGGCAAGCAAGCACGAAGAAGGAATTAATCCGTCGACACGGTCGAAAGTTTAGGCATACATACATACATATATATATATATACATGATGATTGCAACGTCTTGTCAGACGAGTGCCACTCCCTCAGACATTTAAATTCCATGAGCCCAAATGCCTGAGGGAGTATCTATACAAAGATGATGTTACAGAGTCTTAGCTTTGTACGACACCCAAGTCTCTCTCTCGGTTACAAATGTTGAGATCCAGCAACAAGCAAGAGCAAGATAGCCAACAACAAATTAAACTGCAGACCAGCTTTATGCAGGTACTGGTCTTCCGCTTTATAGTTTTTTTTTAAATCAGAGATTTGCTTCTCCTAGAAAGGTTACCTTCACCACGGCTTACGGGAGCCCTCTCCACCCTAATACACATATACACACACACAAATATACACGGTGCTAGTTGGCCGTTGACCCAGAAAAAGAGTTCATTCGACCCTTAGAAGGTCTTGTTTTTAATACTTCAGGGAGACTAGCCGCCCTCCTCACCAAACAAGTCTGGTGGGGGAACCAGTTTAGTCGCCGGTGACCCGACCATGAGACAGGTAGTACTGGGTTACATGTTATTAGTAGCATATGACCTGACATACATACATACATACACATATAAACATGATGATGATAATGATGATTGCAACATCTTGTCAGACGAGTGTCACTCCCTCAGACATTTAAATTTCATGAGCCCAAATACCTGAGGGAGTATCTATACAAAGATGATGTTACAGAGTCTTAGCTTTGTACGACAGCTAAGTCTCTCTCTCTCTCTCTCTCTCTCTCTCTCTCTCTCTCTCTCTCTCTCTCTCTCTCTCTCTCTCTCTCTCTCTCTTCTCTCTCTCTCTCTCTCTCGGTTCAAAATGTTGAGATCCAGCAACAAGCAAGAGCAAGATAGCCAGCAACAAATTAAACTGCAGACCAGCTTAATGCGGGTACTGGTCTCCCGCTTTATGGTTTTTTAAATCAGAGATTTGCTTCTCCTAGAAAGGTTGCCTTCACCACGGGTTACGGGAACCCTCTCTACTCCAATACACATATACACACACACAAATATACACGGTGCTAGTTGGCCGTTGACCCAGAAAAAGAGTTCATTCGCCCTTTAGAAGGTCTTGTTTTTAATACTTCAGGGAGACTAGCCGCCCTCCTCACCAAACAAGTCTGGTGGGGGAACCAGTTTAGTCGCCGGTGACCTGACCATGAGGCAGGTAGTACTGGGTTACATGGTACCAGTAGCATATGACATGACCTGACATACATACATACATACATTTACACCTGATGATGATGATGATTGCAACATCTTGTCAGAGGAGTGTCACTCCCTCAGACATTTAAAATCCATGAGCCCAAATACCTGAGGGAGTATCTATACAAAGATGATGTTACAGAGTCTTAGCTTTGTACGACAGCTAAGTCTCTCTCTCGGTTCAAAATGTTGAGATCCAGCAACAAGCAAGAGCAAGATAGCCAACAACAAATTAAACTGCAGACCAGCTTAATGCGGGTACTGGTCTTCCGCTTTATGGTTTAGAAAATCAGAGATTTGCTTCTCCTAGAAAGGTTGCCGTCACCACGGCTTACGGGAGCCCTCTCCACCCCAATACACATACATACACACACACACACACACACACACAAATATACACGGTGCTAGTTGGCCGTTAACCCAGAAAAAGAGTTCATTCGCCCTTTGGAAGGTCTTGCTTTTAATCCTTCAAGGAGACTAGCCGCCCTCCTCACCAAACAAGTCTGGTGGAGGAACCAGTTTAGTCGCCGGTGACCCGACCATGGGGCAGGTAGTACTGGGTTACATGGTACCAGTAGCATATGACATGACCTGACACAAATACATACATACATACATACATTTAAACATACATACATACATTTAAACAGACATGTGAGAATTATATTATAGAAGATGAAACATTCGACAGTTTAGAAACGTCATTAAATAGATAAATATAATTTTGAAATTGTTTAGTATTGTTTATTTTCAAATATAACCGATATTTCGATGAAAGAGGTTTTCCACGGGGCATAAAATAATGAAATACAAATTGGCACATAACTTAGGCTGCAATACCCTGAGGGACACATCAATACATAAAGCATACAAATCAACAATGAATATTTAACAATTGCAATCTTTATTTTTCTATTCAATGTTGTATGCGTGTATCACTATGTATATAAGCTTACGCGCGTGCATACGTTTATATATTTGCTTGTGCAAGTTTGTTTCAAAATTAATTAGCCGATCATTATGTATTTAAAAAAAGTCTCTGGCTAGGCGTAAGGATATATAATTAGGGATAAGTTTACTCTAATTTAGTACTATGCAAATTAGATGCAGGGACTTCGTAGAAAATTGGGTACCTCAGAGTTTTATGAAATTTTTGCTTTATGCATCAATTAATAAATAATAGCCAAATTTCGTTTATTTGGAGTATATTGCATAATATAGGAAGCGCTATAATTTACAACTTCAATTGTATTATATTTACAACTAACGCACAACCCCGAGTCAAACACAAAATCGAGTACACTCAACATCAAGTACACTCAACATCGTCTTACCATCAATGCTTATCGTGTGAACTCGGAGTATGGGAAATCCCCATATGCCCAAAACAAAATCACTGAAAAAAACAAAAATACCCTTACTAAGAGTAAAGTTAATGAGTAAACGTTGGATAAAATGATAGTTAAAATGATTGAGGACTTGCCAGGATTCGAACCTGGTATCTTCTGAACTGTAGTCAGACGCGTTATATATTGCACCACAAGTCCTGACCGTATGCCGCAAAATGTTACCGCAATAGCCACACACACATAAATAAATAAATATTTAGAATTTTATTAATAGTACTAGCTAAGATACCCTCGCATCGCACGGGACTTTTCTGCACACTTATGTACGCGATTTGTGGGAACCTTTCCAGTAAGTGGATGTTGTAAGAGGGAAGTAAATTTCAAATCGATGCTTAAATCTTATCTAACACATTGAATACTGAAAACATACCACAATCAGATCAGATCAGTTTTGCATCATATCCTTTTTTTAGAACTTTTCATTAAAGAGCCTCGTGGTAAACTACATTTCTGCTTCTTTGATTTGGAGCCAGATTGTAGAGTGTTTCTGAACTTCCTCTCCGGCTGATGGAGACGTAGAAAATACCGTGACTGAAGCAGTCTGATATCAGGTCTACGCCAATGGTTTTAAACGCCTGACATTGTCTTTTATTTATGTTCATTGCAAAACACACCTTCACAGGAAACATTTCTAGATAGTACAATCACAAAAAAAAACCAACATCCTCCTGTCCGCCGCCGACATACCCCCCTCGCCCCAATATAAACAAAATGTTTTTTTTGGGGGCGTCAGCGTTTGGGTGTTCATGTTAAGTTAAATTAACATAGAAAAGTGATCCCAACTTTACTGAAACTAACATTTCTTCAAAAAGTCCCAGGGTCCAGGAGTTCATACCATGCAAACTGTAAATTTGCGACGTGTTTGATTATCAGATTTGGTGTCAGAAGAAAAAATCGGTTTGTGTCAAAAAACGAAAATACATGTTTTTTTTATCATAAAAATAATTATTTGCCCAATCATGAGAAAGTGAAAGGAGGGATGGAGTAATATTTGGGGGGGTGGGCTCGTTTGGCTCATTTGGGTGTTTTTTAGTAAATGTACGGGCAGTCATCTTGCTTGCCAAACTGTAGTGATTACGTTGGATACTAAATGTCTTCAAATATGGATAAGTACTCGTTTGCGCAAGAAATAAATGCAATATTCGTTCTCAGCGTCCCCCAAAACCGATATAAGTCGACAATTCAAAGGTGAATGCCGCGAGGTCAGTAAACTAAAAAAAAATACCGATTTATGGTAATAATTATACCAAAGCGATGTATGTGATATCACATATGGTAAAAAAATTATATTTTATATTAAATCTATATAATTATAAAACTCAAATGACCTTATAACGGGTATTGTAACCAAACATCCGGTTTACGACTTCCGGTTGTGTATGCGTACATAAATATAAACTCATAACAGCGTAAACAAATAAACATAAATCGCTACTTTTGCAGAATTTGACCTGCGCACTAAAATATTAACGCTATTATTTAGAAATTATTATTTAATATAGAAAGGGTGGGGGTGTTTTGCAACTATTCTGTATTACAACTATACTGTCACAATTTTCTTACAAATAAATCAACTTTAACCCGTTGCCAACGTATTGTTTTACTGTGTGCGTTTTCAGCGTCCCAATTATTTTTTTCGCGTTTTAATTATCCAAATAAAAAATTGTTAATACTTTCTGCATTTTTTTTGCATCGTTCATTTCCGTATTACGTTTAAGTTATTTTAACGCAATTTTCTTACAAATAAATTTACATTAACACGTTGACAACCATAACATCATTTTACAACGTATTGTTTTACTTGTTACGTTTTCAGCGGCCCAATTTGTTTTTCGCGTTTAAATTAAAAGATATATCAAAATTTGAATTTAACTTTAAGTATTATGCTATCTGTTCACTGCACATTTATCTATAAGTATGGCAAACAAACCACTTATATTTTGTTTCAAGTTTTCTAGTTTTCAGGTTTTTCCATCAGAATAAAAATAAAAAATAACACGCAAAAAACAAAAATAATTTTTTTTTCACTTTTTCTTGAAAAAAAAAATTTACAAAAAAAAGTGTTTATTTGACTGACCTTTGAACCTTTTCTTGAACAAAAAATCGGTCAGTGTCAAGTTTCTTTCCAACTCCTCAATGGCTGTAATTTTTTTATCAAAAATAAACAATTATAAACAGAACGATGCATTATATCGGCGTAAAACTACTAAATACAGTGAAAAAAAAACAGATAACTCAACAATAACAAATAAAAAAAAGGTTTGCACTCATGCAGAGAGTAATCCAGACGTAACTCAGCGCACGCCCGGCTTTCTCCGGAACATGGCGTCAACAGTCGGAGTAAGCCGAGCGTCGCCAAGAAAATTAAGCCGTCTGACGAAACATAAAGCTGAACCAATGACAATGTAGCGCGATGGTTTTCAACGCGACGCGCGTTCGCTCTAGTTGAAAATTCAAAGTAGCAGACGACAATTTGGAAGAGGAAGAAAAGAAAATACATTAGTAAAAAGAAGTCACACAATTTTGTACTTTAACGCCAGAAAAAAACATGAATTTTACATCCTTAAGTGAGCAGCTGGAAACACCAACTGGAGTCCTCGACTTTTGTGAAGAAAAAAAATTACTGACACGGACGAAAACTTGTGCATCATGTGGACAAGGAAAGGTAAGCGATGGCTATGCCTGAAGGTGTCAGGCTACTACATGCCGAACATTTACATCATCCGGACTGGTACCTATTTTTTTTTTTTTTTTTTTTGCTAAATCTAGGCCTATAATTGCCATTGTGGGCGTTTAAACGAGCAACACAAAAAGACCTCCAGTGCGAATGCGGAATACGATTTACGCACACACACCATTAATAAAACAACGGTCTGAGGAAACAACAATAATATCTGTTTTAATATGAGAAAAAAAGATATCCCACCCAGTTTTGTTGCAGTTTTTCTAGTTTTCAGGTTTTTCCATGAGAAAAAAATTAAAACCCTAAATAACAAAGATAATGTTTTTTCAATTTTTCTTGAAAACAAAAAATTACAAAAAAAAGTGTTTATTTGACTTACCTTTGAAAATTTTCTTGAACAAAAAATCGGTCAATGTTAAGTTTCTTTCCAACTCTTCAAAAAACAGTTTTGAAGGTTTTCGGTAGTGCTGAAAACGAATATCACATTTAAATTTGGGGCAGATTAGTAGTTTTAATGATATGAAGAATTTTTTTCAAAAAGTTGGGGATCACTTTCCTATATAAATTGAACGTAAAATGAGCACACCTTCTGGCCACGTAGTAATTTCTTCATATCAAAACTAATTTAACTGATATTCGTTCTCAGCATCTCCGAAAACCGGCGCTGTTTTTTTTTTGTACTAAGATTCGTTCATTTTTTCAACTCATAATTTAGGACGCTAATAATGCTGTCAGTAAGTTTACAAAAAACATACCTTTTTTTTCATGAGTACCAAATATATATATAGCACAAACAAAAAACAAAATATGTTATTATAAAATTTTTCTTTACAGTTAATAAGATTTAAAATTTAAGGTAGGTTTTCTTTTCTTGTTATGCTTTCATCGGCGATGCTCGGTTTATTTTCCTCGGCGACGCTCGGTTTACTCCGGCTGTTAGCGTCATGAGAAAGCCGGGTTGACTCTGAGTTCACTCTCTGCATGAGTACCAAAAGGTTACTTAAAAATTAAGAATAAGCGAAAAAAATTACCTCCGAATTAAAAATAAAAATAATAATTACACTTAGAAGAATATTTCGAAATGAAAACAAATCTATTATAGAAAATATTTAATAACGTGCTCAAAGAATTAAACTATCACAGTTATTCCCCTTGATTTTCTGATTTTAAAATTAAAAGGTTTCAAATGTACGATGATAATAAGTACATTTAAATAAAATTAAATATAAATTGAAATAAAAATAAACTAAATAATTACATTTTAAATTATATTTTTAAATAGTACAGTATTAACGAGGCTATTATGTCGAATAAGTAATAAAATGGAGCTAATTATTTAAAATGATTTAATTTAATGTGATATGCTAATAACCATTACTCAGTCGATACATATGGGATGTGAAGAATGCTATATCTAGAAGTTTCGCATAAAATAAATATCGCCTTTGACAGAAGTATCCTACAATGGGCATTAATATTTCTTGACCAGGTGAGGTGTACACAAACTATAGACACTTTATATTTCTTTGATCATAGGGAGTTGTACACACAGACAAACACACATACGAACGCTATTACTTTATATATATATATATATATATATATATATATATATATATATGAATTATAGTCGCTGTTGAGAAGCATGCTTTGAATCGACCTGTTACGCAAACCATTTAAAAAGGGAAATTTTTTCCGAAATTAATAATGGAATACGTCGCATGGACTTACAAGTAAGACATTTTACCATACACCTTAATGAATATATATATATAAAATATATATATATATATGTACTTATTGATTTGTAAATCGCTACTTGTTCTCGTCTCCTCTTACCAACAGCGACTATAATTCATTCCTCGCATTGTGACAGCCTTCTAAATCTCTTTTACACACCTATCCCACACAATGCTTCATGCAAACTACATATCGATCCTATATATATATATATATATATATATATATATATATATATATATATATATATAGATGATTTAGGTCTATAGTAAATTTAGTAAGATTTCTTGAACCCCAATTTCTTCTTAAAACCTCTTAAGTTGAAGACATTTTCTATATAAATAAAACAGTAGATCTATGTGTGTGTGTTTGTGTGTGTGTGTGTCTGTCTGTGTGTAACTATATAACTAGTAAAGTCTTATACCAATGGTCATATAACACTGAAATTATAAAAAAAAAGCGTATTTATCTGATCGGGATTGTCTTATAAATATTAAGACTAATATTTATACGGACTTTAATTTTACAGTATTATACAAGCCGTAATCTGAAAGTATTTAAAAAATTTTCAGTAAATGTGTGTGGGTGTGTTCCGAGTTGATTATATATATATATATATATATATATATATATATATATATATATATATATATATATATATATATAAAATAAAATTTACAATAAGTTTACCAAGGTAATCAAAATGGTAAACTTATAATATATTATAAATATTAAAGAGTTAATATTTACAAGTAAAGTAATCTCAACCAGATGTAAAAGCTCAATAAAACCGAAAAGGAAATAGAGCTTATAATATGAACAAATGATTAATAAAACATGTTAAAAGACATCTTGAAAAAGAGTTAAAACATATTTAATTTTAAAAAAGTAAGCACAAGATAAGTGGATAGTCCTTAATCCGCGGAGTTTCGAAGAAATACTCTCCTTTTCATCAGAGGGCAGGAATTAGCAAAATGCAGGATCGGATTTTTCATATAAAAGTATTTAATGAAACTACGAGTAAGTCACAGATCTTACTTGGTTAAAAAAAAACGGTGAGGTAAGGGGAATAGGAGGTAAAAGAAAAATGATAAAAAGATTTCACATGAATGGATAGTCCGGTGAAGAGTAAAAAATCCATATATATATAAATATATATATATATATATATATATATATACTAGAATGGGTACGGGCGTTGCCTGTGTTGACATAAAGTTCCGTTTGGAACACACCTGCTATACAAATTATTTTCATCATGGGCAACGTGGGTACCCCCATAACAAATCCAAACATAAAAGGACGGATGAAAACATGTAAAATCGCCAAAAAAAAAAGAAGTACGTGATACCCTCTCCACCAGATATTTCGGCAGTAGGGATACAAAGAGAAGAAACTATTTTCCGGATATTGAGCACTGGAAATAAAACTCCCCCTTCCCTTAAAAATAAATAAATAAATAAAAATAAATCATTACAACTTTTGGATCAATAAAAATAGCAGCAAATGCCGGTTCGGTCATAAAAAAAATTTAGTTAAGTAGGCAGAACTCTAAAAAAATGAAGATCTACCAAAAATTAATTCCAGAAACAATTAAATTAAAGGCTGCGAAACACACATTCGTCTACTATTTTATTTATACAGAAACTGTTTTATTAATATTGAAAGTATTTTATTTGTATGAAAATTGTTTTATTAATATTGAAAGTATTTTATTTGTATGAAAACTGTTTTATTAATATTGAAAGTGTTTTATTTGTATGAAAACTGTTTTATAAATATAGAAAGTGTTTTATTTGTATGAAAACTGTTTTATTAATATAGAAAATGTTTTATATGTATGAAAACTGTTTTATAAATATTGAAAGTGTTTTATTTGTATGAAAACTGTGTTATAAATATTGAATATGTTTTATTTGTATGAAAACTGTTTTATGAATATTGAAAGTGTTTTATTTGTATTAAAACTGTTTTATTAATATTGAAAGTGCTTTATCTGTATGGAAACTGTTTCATTACAATTTTAAATGTTTTATCCGTATTAAAGCTGTTTTATAAATATAGAAGTGTTTTATTTGCATGAAAACTGTTTTATTAATATTGAAGGTCCTTTATTTGTATTAAAACTGTTTTATAAATATAGAAAGTTTTTTATATGTATTAAAACTGTTTTATTGATGTTGAAATATTTTATTTGTATGAAAACTGTTTTATTAATATTGAAAGTGTTTTATTTGATATTGAAAATATTTTATTTGTATGAAAACTGTTTTATATATATTGAAAATGTTTTATTTGTATGAAAACTTCATAATTGATATTAAGAATGTTTTTTGTATAAAAACTGTTATATAAAAATTGAAAATGTTTTATTTGTATGAAACTTTTTTATTTATAATGAAAATGTTTTATTTATATTAAAACTGTTTTATAAATATTGAAAATGTTTAATCATATAAATACTCTTGTTTTATATAAAGAATGTTTTATATGTATGAAAATGTTTTATTTATATTGAGACAGTTTCATTTGTATTGGAATTGTTTTATTTGTACAGAAAACGCTTTATTTATTTTAAAAGTATTCTATTTATATAAATTACATTTCTGTGAAATTTCATAAAAATCTGCCCAGCCGTTTCTCAGTCTATAAAGAAGTCTCTTTCTCTCTCTCTCTCTCACACACGCACAAAGATCATTTTATATAATAGAGATAGATAGATAGACAGATAGATAGATAGTATGTGTCTGCGCGCGTGTACGTGGTCGCATGCATATGTATGTATTTTCTTGGCACTGAATACGACATTTATTTATGTAGCAAATGTCAAAACTTAGGGTGTTTTAAGAAGAAATTGGAGTTTAGCAAATCTTGGTAAATTGGCGATAGACTTAAGTTATTGTAATTATGATCAAAACCTATATAAGAACACTGCCAGGCATATAAATTACATTTGTGTTAAATTTCATAAAAATCGGCCCAGCCGTTTCGGAATCCATAGGAAACCCTCTTCCTCTCTCCTTCTCTCTCTCTCTCTCTCTCTCTCTCTCACACACACACACACACACACATACACACAGACAAAGTTCTTTTTTATAGTGGAGATAGATAGATAGATAGATAGATAGATAGATAGATAGATATGCGTGTGTTTGTGCGCGTCTGTTTGCGTGGTCGCATGCATGTGTGTGTGTATTTTCTTGGCACTGAATACGACAGGGGAATAATCAAATATAAATATAAAATTATATCTCCTAATTAAAATATGTTCCGTACCATTTTACGAGCACAATGGCGGTAAACAATTGCTACAATAAATCGTTAAATGCAGATCTAATATCCGCGCTGAAATGTTTTTGGCCAGAGACACATGCTCATATCGAGCAAAATTTATGATACATCAGTCCAAAGGGAATACAATTCTGCACAACTGTCGACAATCACCTATCACATACATGCATATATTTATAATGAAAATGATGTAGCGCAGTAGTTATAAGCACGGGCGGTTGTTTCGTGACACTAAATGATTGCTGAACAAATTTTTCCTAATAAGCTTGGAAAAGATATGGTTCATATATCTTCGTCTGTTGCGTAATTACAATGGCCGTTTATCACGTATCTATTATGTTAATATGTGCTTTAGTCGCTGACATAAAATATATATATACACTGACAACGAAGTAAAATCACAACACAGTTGATCTACAAAAATATATTATTGTTTTTATTTCACACCGTCAATTAGCTTTTCGGTGACAATTTATTATTCTGTGTTTTAACGTTTACTGAAAAGTGCGTGGGTGCGTTGTTAGACGGTTGTCGAGCGGTAAAGAAACGGTGACGCGTATCGCAGCCCTCTCTCTCTCTCTCTCTCTCTCTCTCTCTCTCTCTCTCTTCCCTCTGACTGACTGACTCTTTGGCTAACTTTTTCTCTGTGACGATATTATTTATAGAAACATTCTTCTCTATTAGAATGTTTAATATTTCCTTTGTCTATTGCTTCAACCTTTGACCGATATCTCCCCACATATTTCTGTATCAAATTATCCATCCTCTTGGACAATGGTGGAAAGTCCCGAATTCTTTATATCTGAATCCATTTGCGTATGTTATTCTGTTAACAACTAACACATCTAGCTGTTGAATAAATGGTACAGTAGTCTTGTTTATATCAATTATTGAGTCTGCTACAAATCTAAAAAAAATAAAAAAACAGGAACCACACCAGAGTGTAACCTCCGTACGTATGTTGCACTTTCTATTCTAGCCTCCAATTACAATCAACGATTACAGAATATTCTAAAAATGAAAAGATAACGTCTTATTATTTTAATATTTGTGGATTTTACAATATGTATTCTTTTCGATTAGTTTTTGATTTATTTAGGCTATGTTCTTATACTATAATCATCTTTTTATCTCGGTTACTAAATACAATTCTTTCTAGACTGAGGCAATTTTTTCTACAATCCAAAATACCCTTCATTAGCGAGGTCTGGAGTTTTACCACATCGAAAACCGACTTCATGCCTAACTCTGCCTTCATAGTGGCTAAGCAAGAAAATGGGAACACTCGTCTTACTCTCTGCTTATTCCGCCAGTGCTCCTTAATGTCCTTGTCTTCCCGTTGCTATAGAACTAAAACAATGCTGTTTTTGAAGAGGTGCTGTTTGAGATTACCCAACCCTTGCTTCACTACAGACTACCCGCATAGGCCACAATTGCGAGAGGTATTCATTGTCTCTAGAAAATTAAAGAGACCCCTCTATTTAAAGCATAGCTGGGTATGTAACTGTCTACACATCAACTATAGATGACTATGTTTTTTTCACACATTATATATGAAGAATTTGCATTTAACTAGGAAATTTCTAATTTGGATTTAAAATAATTATATCATAAATTAAAGATGTAACATTGTAGTTACAGGTTAACACTCGGGCCCGACGTTGTGTACGACAATCTCGCAAAGGAACAAAGAAAGGAAATTCGACTCAGCTTTTTGTAGTTGAAATAAAAGGTATTTATTCATGGGACTTTCCAGGCTACACCTGAATCTTAGTGGTCTAAGTCTCTTTGGGCGCTATGTTGTTAACAAAACGCTGCCGTGTCAAACACGTGCTTTTTCTCCACTCGTGTCAACCACCACGCGGTTTTTTCAAAATCTATCTCACCAGCAGATGCGTTCTGCCTCTCTCTCGCAGCCCACGTCATTCCAGATTTCTGTCCGCTCTTCTTTCTTTTCTCTTCATTCTCTGTGATGTCACCCCAAACCAGGGCTTTGTTATTTGCATGCGTGAACTGCCGCTGCTGCTTCATATAACTCCGTAACTTTGTTACATAAAGAGGCCCGGTTGAGCGTTGATTCATAAACTAGGTAGAACATAAGTACATCGAATATATAGAATATGATTTAGTATATGGCTTAAATAAGTTTCCATATCCAGGACCCCAGACTTTGTTGGAATTGTACAACAAGTGCATTGCAGCCAGGGGAGATTACTTCGAAGGGGACTAGAGTTTCCTGTGTGTACTATCAGTAAAAGTGGGCATACAAAAAAGTCTGGAAACTTATTGAAGGCACCCCGTACGTAGGCTTTAAAATTCTGCGGCAGGTTTCACTTGTTAGACTAGACTAAACTATTTTCATTGTGTTCAGCAACCGATTGTTCTATCATCTCCGTTTTCCGCATGTATCAGACAATGATGAAATCATCTTTTTTACTCTTTTTCACTCTCCAACAAGACGTGAGGGAACAATGTGGGGAGATGAGCCGCGAGATGTCTGCTCATGTTACATTAAAACTTCAACATGTTAGTACAGTCGGGGAAGCAAGAAATAGCGAGGGGATTCCAAAGTCAGACAGTTCATAGGAGGAAACTATTAGAGTAGCCGGCTTTCCGGCATATTTATACAATTAAAGTAGTTTGCTTAGGGCATTTTTATTTTTTTTAATATTCAATAAGATCCATTATTCACATTTAAAAGTCGAACACACGCTTGATGAATGGAAGACGCCCCGAATTATGAAATCATACATACATCCTATGGCAATTGTTTGGTGGCCCTGGGGTAGAGGGTCGGCAAATAGAGCAAGAAGTTGTTTCGTAGCTGAGTTCGAATCCTATGAGCAGCAAGAATTGTTACTCTACACTGATGATTGCCTCTGTAGGTAAAAATGAATGATTATTATTTAATTATAATTATCAAACCCCTTTACAAATCCTTAAGGATGGACACAATCTGCGTATGTATGACTAAGGCAATCAATGTTCACGATATTTCACTCGTGCGAATATTGGATTACCTAATGTGTTCGCCTGAATTTCGTCATTCTAATTATTTTTTTAAGTATATATATATATATATGTATATATATATATTACTAACTATATATATATATTACTATATATATATATATATATATTACTAACTATATATATATATATTACTAACTATATATATATGTATATATATAACTATATATATATGTATATATAGTTAGTAATTTATAAAATATATATGGCGATTAAGCTACACTTTTGACTTTGTCCAAATACCTAGGCTCAATTTGTTTACACAAAGAGCATTGCTTCGTACGCTAATGATAATGTGTATACCACTTCCCAATATGCTCAACCTAAGATAGGGAGCATTATAGTCATCCACATACGATACTGTTTGTGTATATGCGTGTGCGTGTGTGTGTGTGTGTGTGTGTGTGTGTGTGTGTGTGTGTGTGTGTGTGTGCACTGGTGTATTGAACCAATAAATGACACTACATATCTGGTTCTGCCAAAATATCTTAAGTTGCTTCAGTTTGAGTCTATCCTTTGTGTTGTTCTGCCTTCTATGAACCTACATTTCTTTTATATACATAATACGCTGCTGAGGATGAAGAACTCTTATAAATGTTGTGAGTTGTGCAGTTGAAGATCTTAATCAGACAACAAGGCTCTACTTTTTGTTTTACAATCTGGTTCAGCAATTACTATTTCTACTTATTTTCTCTGTCACTAATCAAGCTGTGTTGAAAAAAAAGTTTCCTGGGCTTTTGATCTCTCTACAGAAAAAAAAATGTCACTAGATGTACACTGGCGGGGAAGGTTGCAATCGATAGACTACTCATGATTCAATTAAAGAAAACAATTTTTATCTCGTTTTCGAATGTTTGAAGACCTGAAACGCATAATTTAAAAAAAAGGGGGATATTTAAGAACGAACTGTGAAACCAGGGTCAGAGAGGGGAATTCAGAAGTCGGCTCCAGAAGAAAGGCACTCTTACCTGCAAAAAGTGCCTGGGCAGCCCTGTCGGCATTTCCCGGCGAGAACGCCTCAAACCATTAGCAATAAACTAACCCCTTCTTAAAGAAAAAACGCAAAGCCTAGGAAGGTGAATCTCCTAGAACTGCACATAACTTTATTTCCACCGAAAAAATTAACAGGAACCGGATCATTACAGGAATGGTCTAATCTCTGTTGATTTGGGGATAAAATCCCTAACCATAAAAAGGGAATCGACGCTTGCATTATAACTATTAAACACCACGCTCGAATTTTTTTTTCGATTTCTCTGTACCGGGATTAGCCAGGACGACATGGCATGCGGAGATCTCACTTCATAAATAAACACTGACCAAAATATTCAAAACTAGCATGACCCGTGGAAGTTCTACGGAATGAGAAATGTATTTAATCAACAAATATGTTTTCATTAAGCTGGTAAATTTGTAGATCGCGCAAAAAAATTAGTTTTTTGAACAGAAAAACAAATACCCTATCCAGTAAATATGAGCTTATTAGGAGTTCTATGAAAATAGTATCCCCTATATTTTAAACATAGAACTGACCCAAAATGGGATAAATTAATAAGTACTAATAAATACTCAGAAAGTAATGATGTGCTACATAGTTCAATACAAATAATAAAATCATGTTGTAAGAGACAATTTGTAATTTACTCCTTCTGTTCAGCATCCTTTGGCAAGCAATTTTTTTTCTTCGTTTTTTGCTGTTTCTTTCGAGTTTTCCCTTTTTTACGTAACGTTTTGCTTACTTCTTTCTTCAGTGAGGAACCATTGCGTGTGGAAATTACTAGGAGTTCATTTCTCACTGCATGACAAAAAAGATCCTATATTATTATTATAATTATATTCGAAAACAACGATGCTTTAAAGGGAGGTTACTCTCATAATCTTATGCAGAGTTGCCAGTTTTGTTTTTTAAAGCTATTTTTTTTTTTCGAATTTGGCCTATTTTGAAGCAGTTTGTGCCTTAAAAATTGTATTAGCTTTTTTTTAAGCGTAACGTACGGACTATCTAAGGGACAAGCAGAATATCATATAGATAACTGAATATTCAAAGGCCAAATAAGATCCCCTCAACACAACTATAGATAGTGTTAAATGATGAGGAGTGGTGCATCTTCATCTAATGGTGTAATCTATAATATAAACCTCACCTGTCTGTGTAAATGTACGTCACGGTTTTATTTTTCACGTACTTTTCCTCTTTCACGTTACGGGTTCGAGCCTGTCTGCCTGCCTACTACCATTTTTATTTTGCTCAACACACACCTCCAAATACTCGGGCAACGCCAGGCACCGAGGCTAGTCGCAAATAAGAGTTAGCTGTACACTACACCAGACTAGATGAATTCTTGTCCTGAAATCCGGAGAGAGGTACTTAGTGTTATCTACTTGTTTTGTAGATATAAAGACTATATTTATTGAACAATTGAATATTTATATATCTCATATAGAAATCAAGTGTTAGCCACAGAAACAGGTTTCTTGATCTCTGAGAACATACTGAAGTATAATAAATACAAAACTATAGATATAAGCATGTTACCTTATGATAACATAAACGGGTGTATACGTTTCGTGTTTGCCTGTGACGTATCCTTGATGTATTATCAATGTCTGTAGTGGTTCATCACTTTCTGAACCGTGATACTCTATTTATTGTTGCTTTTGTATATATACACGTTTTATATTCCGTGATCGACTGAATTTATATGCGGGTATGTGTGTGCGGTTGTCATATATCCGACATACATTATATTCACTGGTCCATCTGGAAGTCATCTTCTTGGAGGAGCTGGAACCTGTTTGACGAAAGACAATTCACTCCAAGACGATAATTGGTTTTAGTTTTTTATTCACTTTTCCCTGATGCCGACGAAAATGAACACAGAGAGTGAGTTCTATTCTTGTGATCTTTAGCAGTCTTTATAGAGAGGCCACCCTTAGAAGACAATCATTAACTCAACCGCTGTTCACCATGTCCAACTCCAGGTCATCTCCAGCTAACCTGATCAACGTGAGTCACACGTAGATCCGATCAGCTGATAAGATCTTCCGGTAAACCTGTCTATGGTCTAGCTTTGTTATATTTTGACAGGTTTTATAAAAGCATCATCATACCAATCTCTTGTCTATCCCTCCAGTTAGATAAGGTCCTGGATATGACTTTAAACTATATCCGATAGTGAGGCCCCAGCTTGCGGGCTTTGGGGAGTGTGGAGCCATCCTTTAATTACCATTGCTCCCAGTTCCATTCTGACCCGGAGTGGTAGTATCTGTTAGGGTCCCAACTATGAGTTAAATAGAATCCGACTTGAAAACAACAAATATATTCTATTTAAAAAATGTTCTTCCAAAATCTTTGGATTCGGCAATAAATAACCTGAAAAGGGTTGATATGCCGTAAAACAAAAGCAACCAAAAGCAACCAACCAGTTAGATAAGATAGACAGATCAAGGTGGAAAGATAGCTAGATCGATAAATAGATAAATAGCTACACAGTCAGATAAATAACTTATTCTGTTCTACCTATTCCATAACAGTGAGAGGAGCAGTTAAATTAAAAGCGGTTATTTTGTTGCATTCGTTTTTTTTATTATTAAATTATATTTTTCACGATCCGATCATCGTCAACAAGAACTGCCATTCTTCTAATACGATATGATATCTATGTTGTTATGTGATATCTATGTTGTTATGTGATATCCATGTTGTAACGAGCCTGTAAGCTTACTTGGATTAATTTGTGGATTAGTACATTCTAAAAGCAATGTCTACTATTTTCAATTTAACCTTCTCTACCACCAATAGCAATGGCCAAGAACACATTGCCTGGAAGTGCTTCTTTTAAACTCCTTGGCCTAACGTTTACAGGAAACATGAACTGGAATATATACATTGAGAGCATTGCCAAGGCTGTTGCAAAGAAGGTGGGCTCTCTCTACCGTGCTAGAAAATTACTTACGCCTGAAAGTATCATGTACCTCTATAAGGCCACCATTCGCCCATGTATGGAGTGCCGTTGTCACATTTGGGCTGGTGCATCTGCTACTAGTCTCTCGCTCCTAGACAGGGTTCAAAAGAGAGTCGCCAACCTGATAGGTCCTGAACTGTCATCTAGGCTTCAGCCTCTGTCCCATCGATGAAATGTGTCATCCCTCTGTCTGTTCTAAAAATACTTTAATGGTGAATGCTCTGACGAACTGCAAGCACTTGTACCTCCTCGACGTGACTACACCTGACAAACCCGACAAGCAACTAAGCCTCACTCCTTTACAGTTAAGATCCCTAGGTGTAAGAAAGCCTTTTACTCCAATAGTTTCTTCCCCAGAACTGCAAGTCTTTGGAACTTCCTTCCAGAATTCTGCTTTCCCAACTGTACTGATATGCAGAAGTTCAAGCGTAATGTGAACAAACATCTTTCTACTTATCTCCCTTAATAATACCCCCGCAAATTATGTTCCCGATAGTAGCCCTCTACTTCAAAGTGGCACTGTGCCTTGTTTGGAGTGAAAATTTTATAGTTTTTTTTTTTAATCCGTACAAATTAATAAGAGGGGATTACGAATTGCATTGTTATGATGACTGAGCTTATGCATTCATGTAAAAAAGTGTAATCTCTCTGTAACACTTATGAGCGGTTTCAGGCTGTAAGAAAGCAACCTCTGTCATGAACGTACATCAGAAGCATAGATGCGCTATTGAATTCATCAATTCAGAAAAAAAAATGAGCCGATCAACATTTATCGACGCCTGATAAACGTTTATGAAGCCGCTACATAATTACATATATTAAAATAGAAAAATGCGAGAATGAAAAGTAATATGGTTAAGCTTAAACATGGAAAAGTAAAGGACTAGTCGTTAAAACTGGAAAAGAAAAGGACACGACATTCTAGTAAAAATATTTTAAAAAATTATAACTTAAAATATTGCAGCATTAAGAATTGATAAAGAATTGATTAAGAGTTGAGTATATACTGTTATAAATTGAATTAAAAAAATCTTAATGCTGCAACATTTTAAGTTATAAATTTTTTGCCTGTTTCAAATTACAGCTATGTTTGTAATACTTATTAAAAACCTTATAAATGGATAAATTCTCCAACAGTATGCATGGCTTAGGAGTAGTTTTTAGAAATAGAGAATAGCTTTTGACCTTGTGTCACACCTTGCCGCAGTGGATAGCAAACAAATATCTACGCAAAGCAGTAAATAGTATTTATTTAATGTACGAAAACCGAGAGCGATTTGATGAGAAAGGAAACCAAGACGCTTTACACTAGATTTATCTTAAAGAGCAGAGCCACCCATTAAAATCTAATGAAGAAAAACAATGAATCTACGATGATCATTCCAAAAGTAATGCATTCTATTTTTTCACCAAAAAAAAAGTTGGATAATTACGAAGACAAGAGTGGTGCTATTAAAACAAGCCACATTTTGTCCTTCAGAATTAATTTTTCTACATAGTTCCCACCATTCTCAGTGCACCTTTACCAGCAATGGCTGGATGCTGTGTATGCGCGTACGGAGCGTACTATGTCACTCAGATATCTGTTGCTACTCTGAAATCGATGAACTAATCTTACGCGATAGTTTCAATCCACTGTTGCTTGATCTGTGTAAGTTAATAGGCATTCTTGTGTGTGTGGCGTAATTTTTGGTAGAGTTGGTAGAGTGCTCGCCTTGCATGCAAGAGGCTCGGGTTTCCAAGCCCGAGTTCGGATGTGTCTAACTGATGAGCCCAAATGAGGGTGAAACTCGAGTCTTGTTCCAGCTCGTTCGACTCGATCGTCCAGTGGCTTTCATAAATTCGCTGTTTTGATACGTCATTATAATATAACTTCCTATTGAAGTAGTTCCCCCCCCCAAATGTAACGAAGGCTTATGGAACTATTTTTCTTGCTGACTGTTTTCTTCCTATCTCTTGTCTTGGTCTTTCAAGACAAAGACCATTAGGCATTTCCAGTCTTTGAGATGAACCTCTTTCGTTCTTGCTAGTCCCTTACGTCAAATGATTTCATGCCTTGTCTTCAGTGATTTTCATACAACAAAGAGAAACAGAAAGACGGATAATGCACCCTACCTTTCTTTGTTTTAATTTATGGCGTAAATCATTAAAAACGTGTACCTCTCTCTCTCTCTCTCTCTCTCTCTCTCTCTCTCTCTCTCTCTCTCTCTCTCTCTCTTGTGTGTACCAAGTCCGAATCCAATTCGTTCCACGGAAACACTTACATCAAACCCATAATTGACCTTACATTTCACCTTCTGAAAAGAAGGCAAATAAAATAAATATATTCTAACTTTTCCGTTCCCCCCTCTCCCTCTCTCTCTCTCTCTCTTTCTCTCTCTTTCTATCTATTTATCTATTTTTTCTATCTATTTATTTACTTTATTTTTCTATCTGTCTATCTATCTATCTATCTATCTATCTATCTATCTTTCTTTCTTTCTTTCTTTCTATCTATCTATTCTTCTACCCCTTTCTCTTTTTTATAAAATCTTTCCTCGAACATATTATCGTTCTTTTCTTTCTCGCGGTTTCCCCGCAAAATCCTAACCACATGTTTGCGTTTGTTCGACACGTTAACCCGATCACCTCGTGACAATCGTTCGGTCACGCATGCGCAAACACGCTCCTCAACTTTCCTCAGAAGACGCAAATCGCCATTGACATCTGAAACAAAAATACAATAAAAACAAATATGGAAACAAACAAAAAAAAACAAAAAAGAAACTACAATCTAATCCTCCGCTTCCGCAAAGGCGTGACAAAACAGAAAACCATCGGCAAACACCGTCGATCATTCTATCGATTTCCAGAATTCAGACTCATCGATAGACCAATATT
>NC_136505.1:98023567-98061067 GCF_053919585.1 Euprymna scolopes
CTATGGCAGGTGCTCGTCTGAGCTCCAATCTCTATTCCCCCCTCGCCAATCTTTCACGAGGAGCACCCGTCTAGCTGAAACCACTATCAAAAATGTTTCCCACTCTTTATCTATGCCAAAACCAAAACGTAGATTCCATGAACAAAGCTTCTTTCTTAGAAGAGCACGCCTGTGGAACTCTCTTCCGTCTGCCTGTTTCCCACCTGACTATAACCTGGATGTCTTCAAGTCCAACATAAACAAATTACTGATGAACCGCCCCATTAAGTAAGACACTTTATCAAATCTCAACACTAACGTACTGTACACGCAATAACACTTATCCTCGAGTGGCTTCCGGGCCTTGATAAATGGTGACCATCTTGTAAAAAACAAATAATAATTCCCTGCAGATCCTCGGGTCGACAGTAAAGATATTCGACTTTGTCAAAATACACAGAAAGAAGGTCGGAGAATACATCGGCCGTAACGTTGAGAGAATAACACTCAAAGTGAGAATAGTAGTCTGAATAATGAAAATCGTACAAATCATCTAACGGGCCTCCTAATGAGGGAGGGGCGGACTCAAAATGGAGGCAGAAAAAATTCTTCAGACTGAGAGTTCATCGATCACTGCCCTCCTGCTATGGCAAATACATGGGAGTGAATAAAGTATATAAAATCTGACAACGTCTTTGTCTATGTCTTGTGAAGCATCTTCCTAAAAGCAGGTCTAGCGGACCCTTCAGAAGCGACCAGCAGCAGACACGTATGTCGCCTTCGTTACGCGTATGATATATGTTAACACGCACACACCAAAACACTAGATGAGTCATGGGCGGTTGTCTTTACAGACGTCAATCATCCCAATGCTTCCCACCAACGTCATCATAGTTTTTAAGTTAATCAGAAGCGATACCCAAATCACGTCCATGGGCTCGAAGATGACTTTTCTTAGAACTGCACGCCTGTGGAACTGTTCCGTCTGCCTGCTTCCCACCTGACTACAAATTGGATGTCTTCAAGTCCAACGTTAACAAATTCCTAATGAACCGCCCCCTTAAGTAAACACTTCATCAAATCTCCACACTAATGTACTGTACTTGCAATAACCCTTATCCCTGAGTGGCTTCCGGGCCTTGATAAGTGGTGACCACCGTGTAAAAAAAAAGCATTTGACTTGCACAGTGTGCCACACATTTGGCAGATAAAGTTTTGTGTTGAAACTTCTTTCCCTTCTGCCTCCGTTTTTTTTTTTGGGGGGGGGGTTGTTTATTTGTTTTTTGCTCACTCTACTCATGGTATGTGTTTTTTGTTTGTTTGTTTGTTTGTTTGTTTGTGTGTGGTTAATGTAGGCCGCTTTTGAGAGAAGCACGCGATTTACAAGCCTCACATTTTCAACCGTTCAACTCAATGTGCAAAACCGACACATTGCCTTTCCGAAGGTTTCTCTTGAGTTCAGCATGATCGATTCTTTCCCTAGCGAAAATTTCAGATCCCCCTCTAACTAGCTTCCTCCATTCTGGCCGGCATTTTGCCAGGGTCTCCCAGTTCTTAATAGGAATCTTGAAAGCAATCTTGAAGTTCGTACAACGTTATATACCACAAACACAACGTACATACTTATGGCCCGTTATGATAAGAACATAACGGGCGTTTATTTAGTATCAAGTACACACCACACGTACGATCCAACGTTATATACAGCATATGTTAATTTGGGTTCATATACAACAATGATACCAGATATTTTTATCATTGTTGTGATGAAAAGTATGCTATCCCCGTAGATTAGATTAAGGGTTCCGTTCGTAATTCCCTGTAGGTTCTCGAGTCGATAGTAAAGATATCCGACTTCGACAAAATACACAGGAAGAAGATCGGAGAATTCATCGGCAGAAACGGTGTGAAAATAACACTCAAGGTGAGAACAGTAGTCTGAATAATCTAAATAGTACAAATTATCAATCCTCATCTCAAAAATTCAGAAACAGTGATTGTTACGCATCAACTATAAAATATTTAAAATGTACTTTGGTTCTGGGAAATATCGTCTCTTTGCTTGTTTATTGAAGTCATACTAAAACGGTGATGATAGTGGAACGCAGGGGGAGTAAAAAGCCAATAAAAAGGTTTTATTTTTCTAAGTCTGGCTCTTGGCAAGATGTGTGTTTGATTTAAGAGGAACCTCACATGCAAAGTGAATAAGAAAATCTGTCTCAAACATGTTTGATGCAAAAAAGAAAATGGCGCTGAAAATCGATAGGTAGAATAATCAATTTTTGTTCGTAAAACGAGACAGTTTAAACATTCGCCATCTTGGTTTATGATTGGCGCAAATGAGCCAAAGAATTGAAAGAAAACGGAATCGATGAAGTGTCTTTTTCACAAATAAAAATGCAAGGAGAAAAGAAATTCTGCTTAGCGGCGCCTTCTCTTTACGCATGTATGTCCGTATTTGAATCTTTTCAAGGGAGGTAACTTCCTGCTTTCCGGCTGACTACAATATGGTTGTCTTCAAGTCTAACGTAAATAAGTTCTTGATGAGCCGTTCCATATAAGTTATCAACTTTACCAAATTTTCATTACTAATGATTACTATAATGTCCAATTTCTACTGTACACTCTTTAACCCTTATCCTTGAGTGGCCTCTTGGCCTTGATAATGTGGTGATGCCTATGTAAAAAAAAAAAAAAAAAAAAAAAAGAAAACTACATGAAAACTTCCGGCGTCAAATGGCACGGACGTTGTGGAGAACGAATATTAAACTTGATCTTAGTCAAAAATCCAATATATTTAGGCAAATAAAAACTTACAAAATCTGGGCAGTCCTGTCGGCATTCTATCGAAAGTGCGCCGAAGGCAATTAGCAAAAGATGAGAAGTCAACGCCTGGGAGGGTTGACCTCCGAAAAGTGAACAAGATCAAGACTTTATCTCAGCCAATAGGGAAAAGGCCATTATAACAATGACCTGATGGTATTTTTATTATTATTATTATTGTTTAATTATTCCGTGTTGAAAAGCTCCACATTGTAAATATTTGTTAATGTTCATGTATCCATTAAAAAGTACATTTTTTTTAACCTTTTGGAGATTTTTGAGTGTTACCTCCCTTTAATATTTAGAAGGGAGACCACTCTTGTTTTTATTTTGATTCTGATAGTCGTCTTAGGTAGACTCAAGATTGAGATATTCATCTTCGAGAAAATAAATGAAACATTTTAAATATTGAAAGATATAAAACGAAAATAATATTTACATATAAATAATACAGGAAATGTATGTGTGTGTAAATATTAAACAGGTAAACTCTTGAACTACTGGTCCCATAACACTGAAACTAACAGGAAATGATAATTATGAACTAATGATGGTTTATAATGAGTAGATATTTGCTTGGTGTCTACCGCACCAAAGTGTGACACAATGTCGGAAGGTGGAGAATAGGCAAACTCCCTTAAAGGAGGTACACTCTTGCCTCAATAAAAAATTGCCTGGGCATCTCTGTCGGCATTTCTCGGTCGGGGTGCCTCAATGTCAAGAACGAATCTTTGACAAGTACTTTCTGTCCAGTCTCTAAGCCGACGAAGCAGCAAGGAGACCATCCTCACTAATAGTTAGGGTATTAATGAGTAAAATCTTTGTTTGGATGAATAATGCATACAGACATATATCGGCATGTTGAAATTCGAAATGTTCATTTCAACTGGCCGACATGTTTTTACTTGTTTCTGCGCATGCTCACATTAAATACATTTGTTAAAGTCTTGCAATATTTCGAATTTACTAATTATTTAGATAAATTCTTTTACAATCAAACCCGACAAGCATCCAAGTCCCACCCTACACAGTAGAAATCCCTAGATGTAAGAAAACCTACTGTAATAGTTTCTTTTCCAGAACTGTTGGACTTTGGAATTCCCTCCCGGTTTCCTGCTTCCTGAACTGTGCTGTCATGCAGAAGTTTAAGTGTCATGTGAACAGACATCTTGCTGCTCAACTCCCTACATCGTATCCGTGCAACTTATGTCCCTGATAATAGCTCCATACACCAAAGTGGAACTGTGCCTTGTTTGAGGTTAAAATGTAATTTAAAAAGTGCACGTAGTGTTTTTTTTAGGGGGGGGGATTAGAATGATAATAAATCACCGAAAAATAGTGTATTGTATCAATATGTGATTTATTCCCAAGATTACTTTTTTGACATTTATACGACAGATGTTAAAAAAATACTGTAATCTATTTTTTATTCCACCCAAATTGATCAGATGAAAGTGCAAATTGAATTGTTATGGTAACTGAACTTATATATTCATGACTATATAAATAATAATAATAATAATAATATATATATATATGTATATATATATATGTATATAACTACTTAATTTACTCACATAAATTTATATACGAAAGTATAGATATATGCGTAAACTTTAAGTATTTACTTCCAAAGTGCTCAATACGTAGGTAGAGCTAGTTAGTAATTTATAAAATATATATCGCGATTAAGCTACACTGAATATTCCGCGTTTCATGCACTCTAGGACTCGCGCATAAGACTGAGGAATCCTAGAGTGGATGAAACGTGGAATATTCAGTGTAGTTTAATCGCCATATATATTTTATAAATTACTATATATATATAAATATATATATATATATATACATACATATATATATATATATATATATATATATATATATATATATTGTGTGTGTGCGTGTGTCGAATAAGTCACTGAAGGGTTTTAAATCTTTGTCATTTTTTTATTAATGATCATCTTTTTCTCTATTTCAGGCATTTTAAGGATAATATTTTAGAAATTAATTATGGATAAGTGTGTCATTGAAGAACGTACTCAAGTTATGAAATTCTTTTACCAAAATCAGTCAATTGTTTTGGCTCAAAAAGCTTATCGACGGCATTTTCATGACACAATTCGAAACATTGTGCGCCGAACTGTGCTTGATCTTCTGCGAGCTGGCAGAAACGTTATAACAAATGAAAATGGGGAAAGAGTGCGAGAGAGCTTGTAGCAGTATCCTGAAAATATCGATTCGACGACGTTCCACACAAGTTGGGATATGTCGAAGCTCACTACACAGTATATTACACAATTTCAAACTCTTTCCTTATAAAGTGCAGCTTGTTCAAGACTTGAAGCCTGAAGATTTCAAACAAGGGTTTAATATGCAGTTCAAATGCAAAAACTTGTCCGAAATAACCCCAATTTTCTGCAAAAATTGATTATGTCAGATGAAGCCAATTGGTTCTCAAAATCCAAAGACAATTCATCAAAATCAGTTGTATCCCATAAAGTTCATTGTATGGTGTGCAGTAACGAAGAGGGTTATTGGACCTTATTTTTTTTTAAGATCAAGACGAAAATGCTGTTAGTGTTTGTGCAGAGAGATACCGGACTATGGTTACAGACTTCCTGTGCGCACAAATTCACAATGGTTCCAACAAGATGGGGCAACGTAAGCATGCGGCGATAGACACCATGGAGCTTCTGAGTCAATGTTGTGGTGACAACATTATCTCCCGCTATGGCAATGTCAAATAGCCACCACGTTCCGCAGACTTTACTAGCCCAGACGTTTTCTTTGGGGGATATCTCAAATTAAGAGTCTATGTTAAGAACCCATAACCCACCAAGAATTGAGGGAAAACATCAGGAACAAAATAAGGGTGGTGAATCGCAATGCAGAGATTCTGAATCTGTCATGTGGAAAGAGCTCTAATATACGAAGCTGAAAATGGGCAACTTTTCAAAGAAATTATTTTCCATAAGTAAAGATTTTGTTTTCTTTTTTCTTTCATTTTTTTTTTTGATTTCCAATGTCCTACATATATATATATATATATATATATATATATATATATATATATGTGTGTGTGTGTGTGTGAGTGTGTGTGTGTGTGTGTGTGTGTATATTTCAAAGAAATTATTTTTCATAAGTAAAGATTTTGTTTTCTTTTTTCTTTCATTTTTTTTTTTGATTTCCAATGTCCTACATATATATATATATATATATATATATATATATATATATATATATATGTGTGTGTGAGTGTGTGTGTGTGTGTGTGTGTGTATATTTCAAAGAAATTATTTTTCATAAGTAAAGATTTTTTTCTTTTTTCTTTCATTTTTTTTATTTCCAATGTCCTACACACACACACATATATATATATATATATATATATATATATATATATATATATATATATATATATTTCAAAGAAATTATTTTTCATAAGTAAAGATTTTTTTTCTTTTTTCTTTCATTTGTTTTTTTTGGGGGGGATTTCCAATGTCTTACACACACACATATATATATATATATATATATATATATATATATATATATATATATATATATATATCAGTGTTAGGAGGACTAATCGGAATCAGAATCGGGAATCGGAAAAATCGGAATTTTCGTGGGTCTCGGAATTGGTAACGGAATCGAAAAAATTACAGCTTAATTTTCGATCCCAAACCGATTTATTTAATTTTCTTTTTATAAGAAAATGAAACAAGCACAAATTGTTTTTTTTTTAATTATACGTTGTTCATTTACAACATAAGATTGAAAAGGATCACAGAATGGGTTATAAATCTCATTTACAGATTTAACATTGATTCACAGAGTTTAATTTATTTTATTTATTGTTCATTTATCGAGAGATAACTTGCCTATTTCCTTTGTAAATTTTTTCGGATCTATTCGCTAAATGTCTATATGGCCCCATCCGAGGGATTTAGCTTGATTATTAAAAGGTTTTAAATGCTTTGGGCGGGACTTTTAAATTTCGTTGGCGCCAGCTATACATTGGCGGTGTCTGTCATCGGCTTATTCTGAAATAATTAAACATTTAGAGCACTTTTCTTTGGACACAAGTGAAAAATATAGGTGATAATCTCAGATGAGTTTATCAGAATTTTAAATAAAATACATGAAGAGAAAACATTCTGAAGATTTTTTTTAATTAAAAAGGAAATTTGATCTACGTTTATACTTCCTCAAAAAGAAGGATGGGACGGGATATGTATTACTGTAATTAACACAAAAAGAAAAGAAATGATAAACAAATATGCAACAAATAAATGTTACCAAAGGCAAGATTCTTCTACATACCTGAATAATTTTTTTGTGTGTTTAAACTTCTGCTCAATAACCCGGGAAGAAGGACCATTGATAATCGCTCCAAATTTAAAATTTTAACAAACGCTGGTAACAACGCATAAGTAAATGTTAACGATCGATCGAAAATGTTATGCTGTACGAATATGTTTTTTAATTTTCGATTTTTGAGCGATTAAGCAAGCATAGTCCGGAAATGAGTATCATTTTACGTTAATTTTATGTGCGAAACAGTTTTCATGTGTGAAATTTTAAAATAATACTTTCTTTCTTTTTCGCCACATAATTATTTTAAAATTTAGAATCTTATTTAAGGAAACTGATTAACCTAAAGGGGATAGTATATTTGTTGCTATTATTATTATTATTATTAGTAGTAGTAGTAGTAGTAGTAGTAGTAGCAGCAGTAGCAGTAGTAGTAGTAGTAGTAGTAGTAGTAGTAGTAGTAGTAGTAGAATTGAATAAGTTCAGTTTCAGTATAAACCGAATCCGGTTTATACGCTTTTTAAGTAAATACGTAATAAACGAAGTTTAATCTTTAGATCCATGTTTATATTTGCCTCTATAGGCCCCACAACAGCGGAGTTACTATCTTTAAGATTTCAAAGAGGAGGGGTACAGAATGGTTAACATGAATCCCTCCTAATATTAAGAAGGCTTTTCTAAATGGTACATTATTATGTAGAAAGGCATCACATGGGACTTTTTTTTTTAATTGTTCTCTCCTTACAGTTTCTTGGGGGGATTTTTTTCATACTAACTGCCGGGTAATTATTTTTGGGTCGCCAGCACACTACATTTCAAGAAAAGATCGCCGCCGTCCGCATACTGCAGAAGTGCCTTTTGTTGTCTTGTGAACGCAAAAAGTGTTAAAATTAAATTAATTTATTAAAATAAGATATTTGTTTTACTATTTGATAATACAAGAAATGTTTTCTTTTTTGTTTGATTCGTAATGACACAAGAACTGTAAAAAAGTAAAGTATTTTTTTTTTATAAATATATGGTCCCGTTTTTTCGTGGTCCGTTCGGTTCCGTTACATAATCAACCTTATCCACTTCCGCTAGCTTGATTTTTTTCCGAACAGTGATCTTATCTAAAAAATATACAAATTTATTTTATTTTTTTTTTGTTTTGGGGGGTCGTTTTAAAATTATATCTACCTCAGTGTTTTCTTTAATTTTCTATTTTTTAACAATTCGTTAGACTACTAAGACGTAACCTTCTCATGCCGGACATTTTTTGTTCAAAAGTAACTCTCGACATGACCTTGTTTTTTTTTTAACTAAATAAACTCTTTAAAATAAGTTGAACCACCAAAAACTTACAAAGCTAGGTAGAAAACGGACACTTATAAAAATCAATTTTTTTTATAAGCAGCAGTAAGCAAGTAAAAATATTTTTTAAAATATTATGGGAGGTGTAATTTCTTTTAAAAACAATATCTCCTTAAAGAACGATAATAAAATGCGTTTTCAATCGATATTTATTCAATAATAGTCCAGTTTTTCTACCTAGCAAAAATGGACGAGTTTTCCGGGGACGGACGAGTTTTCCGGTGACGAGTTTTCCGGGGATGAATTTTCCTTAATCTCTCTCTCTCTCTCTCTCTCTCTCTCTCTCTCTCTCTCTCTCTCTCTCTCTCTTTATATATATATATATATATATATATATATATATATATATATTAATGAAAACAAAGGGATGCAGTGTTTACCTGATATACGCACTAGTAAACTTAAACTAATATAAATAACAGTATATATATATATATATATATATATATATATATATGTATGTATATAACTATTAAGGGATATATATATATATATATTAAGGGATATATATATATATATATATATATATCCTTTAATAGTTAATATATATATATATATATATATATATATATATCCCTTAATGACTGAGTACACGCGTGTGATGTGAGGTTGATACTCTCGGCAAGTCTCCATGTATCATTTCTAGAGTTGGGTGGTTAGACTCTTCTGTAGGTTGGAGGTTCAATCCTCAACGTAAGCGACACTCAAAATACAACTGTGAATTAATTAGGACTTCTACCCAATCATGGCTGACAGAACGCGAACATGTCTTTTACAAACTGAGGTTGATACTCTCGGTAAATCTCCATATATCATTTGTAGAGTTGGGTGATTTTGCCATTAGAGATTGAGTATTCTTCTCCAAAGACGTGTGTAACATCCATCCAAACGACGCCGTTGTTTTGCTGAAAGGTTGATACATCAGTCAAGTTTCAGATCCATAGAATAAGATTGGCTCAATAAGTGCGCGGAAAACTTAGATTTTGTAATTTGTAAGCAAGATTGGATTTCCACATCTTATCCATTTTGTAACAAGCAGCCCATGCCATGCCCTTTTTAATGTTAAAGTCTTTCTTAGAGTTCCTAGTCTTCTACACATTTGATAATGTTATTTGTGAGGGTTTTAATTTCGGGCTTGCTGTGAATGTTAATTGGCATACACTCAGTTTTGGTAGCATTCAGGTTGGATTTATTTGCTTCCCCACTGAGCAAATTAGATACAAGGCCGTTTTTTTATGTGAAGAGTGAAGTGGAAATGGGGGCCAACTCCCCGGGGAGTAGAGGAGCTGGATAGTGACAATTGGTATGAAGGGTTCTCCCTATATTGACAAATAACTGATTGCTACAAGAGCAATGTTCTTATATGTGGGGTTGCGCCCGTATATGATCTTTTTTTTTTTTTTTACATTTTCACCCCAAACAAGGCGCATTGCCACTTTGGTGTAGGGGGCTACTATCCGGGGCAGCAACTACTGGGGCACTATGTTGGGATTTGGGCAGCAAGATGTCGGTTCACATTGCACTTGAACTTCTGCATGTCAGTACAGTTGGGGAAGCAGGAACTTGGAATGGAATTCTAAAGTCTAGCGGTTCTGGGGAAGAAACTACTGGAATAGAAAGATCTTTTACATCTAGGGATCTCTACTGTGTGGGGGTGGGATTTAGCTGCCTGTCGGGTTTGTCGAGGGTGTCTACGTCGTGGGGGCACAAGTGTCCGCAGTTTGTCAGAGCATTCACCATTAAAATACTCGTAGAACAGGCAAAGGGATGCAACGTTTCGTCGATGGGACAGAGGCTGAAGCTTAGATGCCAGTTCAGGGCCTATCAGATTGGTGACTCTTTTTTTAACCTTGTCTAGGAGCGAGAGACTAGTAGCAGATGCACCGGCCCAAATGTGACAACAATACTCCATACATGGGCGAATGGTTGCCTTATAGAGGTACAGAATACTTTCAGATGTCAGGAGTTTTCTAGCACGGTAGAGAGAGTCTACCTTTTTCGCAGCGACCCTGGCAATGTTTTCAATATAATTGTTCCAACTCATGTTTCCTGTGAACGTTAGGCCAAGCAGTTTGAAAGATGTACTCTCAGACAGGGAGTCACTGGCCATCGCTATTGGTGGCAGAGAAGGTTTCTTGTAATTATTGAAGGAAACCAGTTTAGTCTTGGCAGCATTGAATATGACCATCCATTTATGTCCCCATTCCACTACAGATTGGAGGTCATCCTCTAGTGGTTTTTCCATTTCTTTAAATATGTGTTCGTTTGTTTTCCTGTCATGCCTGTTATAGAGTGTAGTGTCATCAGCATATATACCTATCTCAGAGGCAGTTTTGTCGGGGAGGTCATTAATAAATATTAGGAACAATAGAGGTCCAAGGATAGACCCCTGAGGCACTCCCGCATTTATATCACACTGTTTAGACGTACGACCGTCGAGGACAACCAGGATTTTTCTCTTATCTAAGAAGGATTTAATTATGTTAAGTATTCTACCAGTGATACCGTATGATTTAATTTTCCTAAGGAGACCCTCATGCCATACCCTGTCAAAAGCCTTAGATATATTTAGAGCTACCGCTCTGCCCTCCCCCGCTTTGTCCAGTGAATGGTATATACGTTCAGAGATTACAGTGAGGATGTCAGCTGTGGAATGGGCATGTCTTAATCCATATTGTTTGTCAGTCAGAAGTTTAGCATCTGTAAGGTGCCGGACTTGAGCATGGTTAATTATGGTCTCAAATATTTTGGCGAAAAGTGGGAGGAGGCTAATGAGGCGATAATTAAATGGATCAGTTCTTTCGCCAGAATTCTTGAATACTGGTACCACAGAAGCAGTTTTCCAACAGCCCGGAAAGCATGATTCATTAAGGCATTTGTTGTAGAGTTTGGAGAGAACTGGGGCTACTTTGGCTGAGCACTTTTTTAATAGCACAGCTGGGATGAGATCAGGTCCACATGCTTTTGAAGTGTCAAGGTTTTTGTATGATAGCGTTTACCTGAGCAGGGGTGATTTTTAGATCGTCTAGCGTGGCGTCTGTCCGCAAAGGAAAGTCAGGCAGGGGGTGGTTGGTAGTGTCCAGTGTGGAGTTCGAGGCAAACCGGCTGGCAAGCATATTAGCCTTGTCGGTTACTGAGCAAACAACCTCGTGATTGTTGGTTAGCGGTGGAATTGTTGATTGCCCATTATTTACTACACTGTTGTAGATTTTCCAGAAGTACTCTTGTGCCCAGGCCCCGCAGCGCGGCCGGGCTGATTTGTTTTGGTAGGATTCAGGTGAAGCCCTGTACAGTTTGCTACTGAAGTTTGCTCAACAGAAGATAGTAGTGCCTGGGCGCTAATGTAATGTAAAGTGCAGGATTCTTCTCGGTTTATACATCAGTCCATTATCATTGTTTGTATGCACAGAGATACGCGTGATGTCTCAATGATGAAAAGGAAAGGCGCAATGGTATCACCTTGAAGAATACCAGCCAGAATGTCCAAATGTTCTGTTTCACCATCTGGGTACATATATAACAAAATTGTACTTTCTTTTTAAATACATAGAAGAACGGGTTTTTAATATGATTATCAATATACAAAATAAACCCAAGCTTATAGAAGTATAGATGGATATTTTTTTAAAGTGTTTACATTAATTACTGTAGAAACTCGGACAATCATTTGCTCCACGTGAATCTCACGTGCGTGCGCGTGTGTTCGCGCCAGAAATAATCAGATCAAGTCACATCTGTTTGGGTAATGCATCAGCTCGAGCGGAGAACGGTAATGTCAGCGGCCCTGACCAAACGCAGAAGCCAAAAATCTTCGGAAACTCATTAAAAGCTGATTAATGCAACTCGCCTTAATTATTATAATGGATGAAACGGAATGGAACTCAAGACACATTCATTCAAGTAATTATCTACCTGGCCTTTTGAAATTGCTTTATTTACCTACTAGCAGGGAGCCCCGGCATTGCTCGGCCGTAAAATACGCTTAAACATATATTAGTTCATGCAGATTTCGTATTTATTATTACAGAACCAACTCTCTATTGAATATTATATTGTACCCAATATATAGTACTGATTTCAACCGATTAAAAATGACTTGGGCGCCATCAGCTAGAATCGAAACAAAACCATCTAAAACTCTAGCTGAGTTGCTTACCGTTTGAGCTATCAACAGATCGACAGAAAAGAATTAAAATTAAACAACCCCATGCTATGAATGAATTTGCGCATGTGCAAACATAATAGAAAAATGTCTGCAAGTTTAAACGAAGATTTCTTTGCATTTCATCTTATCGGCATATTTTCATACGCGTTATTCGTTCATCCAAACAAAGATTTTACTTGTTATGCACTATCCTTGGTGTATGATTACTATTTCCTGTTAATTCCAGCGTTATAGAGTCAGAAGTTTAAGAGTTTATCGGTTAAATATTTAAACACAGACACACACACATACATACATTTAGTGTTTATTTATATAGAAGAGTTACGTGCATATATGTACATCTCTTAGTCTGTCAGTCTGTCTGTCTGTCTGTATGTCCATTCAAATTCTTCTCAGGAACTACTGGATCGATCTGCCTGAAATTTTGTCTGGATCTTTATTACGAAAAATGTGCTGCGAGGTATTTTGATATCCGTTCGATGCACAGTAAGGGATCAGTAGGGATTAGTAAGCACAATGCCAAATTTATTCCTAAAGTTTTCTCGGAAACTATTGGCCGATATGACTAAAATTCTGTATGGAACTTTGTTACGATCCGATGTAGTGAACTAATTATTATGGTATCTGTTCGATTTTGGATTAAGTGGGGTTAGTCACCACAATACCACATTTACTCTAGAAGTTTGGCATAACGACTCCATTCCACATCAACAGAGTATAAACGTGTACCCGTCTTTAATAGATTAAAAATTAACTATATATAAATATATATATATATATATATATATATATATATATATATATATATATATATATATATATACTCATGAGCAAAAAAAATGGGCCAAGCTTGAAAGAAGGAGAAAATCGATTTTTCAATATTTTTCCATGAATTTTTGTTAATTTTAACTGAAAATTTCTATTTTGCAGATCATTTTTATTATAGCATATAATAATAAATGGAAAAATGAATCCTAAAAATGGTAAGACCGCATCTTGGCGAGGATATAAAAAACCGAATTGCAGGATGAGGGCAGTCCAAAATGACTTACAAGCAGATTTTTTATATTTTAAGGAAAGAAAAAGCGAAAACATCTCTTTCTGTAGTGAAGCGAATTGGTCAAAGGTTCGAAGTCGAATGCTTGGTAAAAGGGAAATTTGGATCTGGTCGCACTAAAGCATTCACTTTGAAGAACGACCACAGGTTTAAATCAACTGTTTTGAAGAATTGAAGAAAAACTTATGTTGACCATAGCAAAGAATTCAAAACAGGGGCTGGAAATTCTCTTTCTAGATATGCAATATCTAGACGAATGAAAGAAATGGGATTTTCTTCTAAAAGGTGTGCAAAGAAGCTATTTTTATCTAAGAAGAGCATCAATGATAGAAAGAGATTGTTCTTGTGTTATGGCAAGAAGGATACAGACTGGTTCAGGAAATATTTTTACTTCTTAGAGATGTTTCCGATGCTCCTGAACGGTGCAATCGAAGAACTGGAGAAAGATTTTCACCAAGTTGCATGAAAACGACAGTTAAACACGCGAATGGAGAGATAAGGATATGGGAATTTTTACTGCAGCAGGAGTTGGGGAACTTATTAGATGTGAGAAGTCAATCAATGCAAAGGAATACATTCGAATATTAGAAACAGGATTATTACCAAGTAGCAGAAGCTCGAATATCCCAGAACATTATTTTTCAACATGATAATGCCCCTGCACACACTGCTAAAGTCACAAAAAATGGGTTTCTGATCTGTCAATTAATGTGGTCAAAGCCCCGATTTAAACCCAAACGAGAATATTCGGTCCATAATATATTGTGCAAAGCGAATGGAATAGCGTCTCCTCTTCACAGTGTTCCATTTTGGTTAATAGCATGCCTAAAAGAAGTGATCTTTTAAAGAAATCAATACGGAATGCGATTCCATCCTAAGCATTTATTAAAGTAAATGTCTTGTTCTGTGTTATTAGTCTCGTTAAAGTTTCCTTGTTCAATTGTTCTTTGTTCAATATAGCTTTTAGTGCAATAAAATGTATAAAATTTGTTTGGCCTATTTTTTTTTTTTTGACCACGAGTGTATATATAGATCTTGTTTTTGTTATTGATCCTTTTTGGATGAATTCAATTATTTATACGAAAGTACATTTTTACCTAAATGCGTGTTGGGAATAATTTTCCTATTGACCAATTTAGTACCACCAAATGGGAGCGGCATAAGTATCATTTTTAAAATATAATTATCCACTGACACGTCGTCTACGACCTCTCAGAGTGGCTGAATCTAGCGAAATTCGAAATCGGGAACCCATGATAAGAAACTTAAACCTCATCCACTGAGCTATTTCGCACGACTACTGACTATATCGCGTTTTCCGTAGATGTTGTTTATTTGTTTTGTTAGTGATATATTTTTAATTAATTTAATTATTTATAGGAAAGTGCAATTTTTACTTAAATGCGAGTTGGGAATAATTTTCCCTTTCATCAATTTGGTACCCCCAAAAGGGGAGCGGCATATGTATTTTTTTTTAATATAAGTTTCCACTAACACGTGTTTCGTCTACGACTGATCAGAGTGGCTGAATCTTGCAAGACGATGAGTCAGGAGTCCGGTGTATACTCGACGGATGGTAGCGATCAAGCTGGTTTTGGTGTTGTGAGAGGTCATATGTCTCTTTGGACTGATGGGTCGGCGCAGAGTTCTGCTCCCACGCCCAGGGTCTACCAGTGGCCACCTAGGGTTGTCACACTCTTCAGCAATATTTATAACACAATCAGCCGGTCACTGGCGTGTGACTGGCTTCACATGTTAGACTAATTGTCTTAGAAGTGGTCTCATGAAGATGTGAAGATGACCAGTCATAAGGGTCTGTTTAACAAGAAGAAAATCATACCTGAGATATTGGATGTGGGTGTGGCTCCGTTATTCTCTCAAGATGACCGCTTTACCCTGGTGGCATTCTGGTTGGAATTTCCTTTCTTCGTCCTCCGGACCGCTTCGTTGTTTGATGAAGGCATCTCAATAAAACACACAACACGACACAATCGTAATATTTATGAAACATAATTAACTATTTATTTTATAAAAATATATATTACAAAAACAATTTACGCTTTACATATCTTACAATTATGAAACTAACTATGCTTAACTAGTGCTGAGAGGAAGGGGGTCGCCCACTCTCGTTCACGGAGAGACAGAAACACGCATGCTTACCCCATGTCGTCCGGCCGAAAAAGAGGTCGATCTAGAAAGGGAATTCTGGGATTGCACTTCTGTGTATCTCTACGATTATGGCTAACTCACCACCCGGCCATGCTGTAGAGTGTGTTAGCAACCGTGGCACTGAGATAAGTGCCACACATCCAGGTACACTTTGATATTGACTTTCAAACCCAATTTGAAGATTGTTGGAGACACACTTCCATGGGATTAATGGACGATCTCATGACGTCACTTCCTCTGGTGACGTCACTTCCCGTAACGAGTACCTGTGCCCGGCAGTCAGGATTGGTACGCGGCCAAGCAGGTCGTGTGCAAACGGCCAACAATTGAGGAATGGTATTGCTCAACCCCCCCTTGCCTGTAATATATGTGAATACATGTTTGTTTCTAAGAGTCCTGTGTTCCTTTCATTTTATTACCATTTCACACCATAACAAAGATATAAATTGGCATTATGCGGCCTTCACTTGAAACAAAACCAAAACTATAATCATGGCCGGAAACTTTATTTTCATCACGCTGGGCACATCCCTGTCATCCGAATTTGCATTCTGAGGATGCTGATAAGGAAAATGTCATAACTTGGATCGATAGAAGGCATAAATTGTACAGAGGCGCATCTCCGATCTCGCTCATTCAGCATTGTGTCACTTTCAGACATAATAGAAGGCTCATGTCGCTCTTGGGATTTGTACACAACTGGCTAACTAGTAGATGGTATGCAATAAAAAAAAAGAAAACCGGTTTTTATCAAATGGAAATGGAATCATGTCGTCTTTTTAGGGCGACAAATTTATCGTTCTACTCTGTAGAAACAAAAGCAAAAGTATCATCTTTGAAAAAGTGTATTACGATGAAAGTATTTTTTTTTTTAATTTATTTAATAAAAAATGTTCCTCATTGATTTATTTATTGCGGACTATTATCCTCATCTTTCTTAGTTGTTGTTTCACGACGTTTCGGCCAACTATTCCTCTGGCCTTCTTCAAGTGGTAACAGCGATGGGAGAACTCCGAATCTCCTAACTGCATCCTCAGCAATTACTGCCTTCCATAGTTGTTGTTGTCTCACAACGTTTTTGACCAAGTAAGCCTCTGGCCGGATTTGGGTAGGATTCAAACCGCTATCTTCACTCAATGCTCACCTGTAACCGTAGAGATTTAACATATCTATCCACTGCGTTACGGCCCCCGAAGGACGATCAAGGTTGAACTCTGTATCATGGATCAATATGGATTAATCAACAGGGCTAGTAATACTAACTAGATTTTAACTCAAAACCATACATCATGTCATATTTTAAAAAAAAACTATTTTTATCTCTTACACATAATTTTATCGCAATCTGTTCTCAACGTTAAACCAAACATTTACTCAAATTTTTTATAAATTATTCTTTCTATAAAATAATTCAACCGGCTCGTTAATGTTTTTAATGACACCATTTTTTTATCATTATTTAAGAGAGTTCCAACTTTTATATATAGTATATATTAGTTAATTCCATTTGCAAAACTTCCTAGACATCACTGAGTATGGATAGTTAAAAGTCTTAACATTTACAGCGTCTTTCGTTTTAGTAGTATGAACTCTGATTGATTTTTGGTAACAAAGCTGCATTTATCTACCAGATCGATGGAAATTGAGTTCCGGTCTTTGGATGACGTCAACGGATCTTTCCTGTCCGTTTCCGGTAATGTTTCAACTTATAGCCAGCAAGATGGAAGATAACGCTTAAAACCCAGGAACTTTTGCGACCGGTGATTGAAGTGATTCTAAGATAGGTGGAAGCGCGTTGGTGTGCAGATCCGATAATGGAATAAAGAAGTTAAGAATTTAAAACGATATAAGAGAGTGATAAACCGGACAGATTTTCCGATGTATATATATATATATATATATATATATATATATATATATATATATATATATATATATATATCTTTAACAAAGGAAAATATAGCAAGATAAGACAATCCCAACTCTTTAGAGGAGTTACAATGGAAGATGAGGCATAAAAGTTATATATAACTTTACTTTATTATCCGAGCATAAAGGAAAAGTTAAGATGAAAATTAAGAAAGAACCTTTTAAAACAATGGAATTTCAGAGCAAAGCCCTCATCAGCAGGTATGACCTGAGAATAAAGGTGCGGAATAAACTAGTGAATAAAAATTAAAAGTAGCTACAAAATATAAAGGTAAATAGGGGGGTAGTATATATGTAGGTATAAGTAGGATAAGAATTATAGGCCACAATGAAATAATGGGCAACACTAAAGAAGAGCCAACAATAGAAAAAGAAAGGAAAAATAGAGAAGATAGAAGAGAAAGTGGAGAGAAAAAAAGGAGAGGAGAGGGAAAAAAAACACATGAATTAATAACCGAAAAGCAGAGATAACAAGTAATATAATAAAATCACCTGGACCCTATAAAATATACCAATTTTGTAAATAACAATCACTTTATATTTTATACAGCAAAGACGAATGACACAGACGTAACGATGACATTTTTAATAACATTAATAAGTTAGTAAAATTGATATGGCACAAATAAGTACATCCAATATCCTAAAGGTTTTTTATTCTTGTTTATCAAGGGAGGTGGTGTTTGATAAACACTACTAGGAAGCCATGATATAATATTCTGTTTTCGTCCTTAAATCTCTAAGGCTGTGTTTTGTGGTAAGCAATAGATGATCCCTAAAATAATATTACGATTAGATTAGATCCTTGATAAGCAAACTAATACAGTGATTGTAACAGATTAATACTTTTGCAACCAGGACTTGGGCATATATATGACGAACATTGTGGGAACGCAGGCTTACCTTTTAAACGGCATCGGTGTGTTTCATGATGATGAAAAGGGTCAAAGATGGCGCCTGCGGCGTTATATAACAATGCAGTCTCGTCGAATCTCGTGTGCTCTCGCGTTCATATGCAAATATGCAAATTTGGAGGACTCTGTCTTTTATAAAAACAGGCCACAGGAGCAGATGAGACAGATGTGAAAACGAGTCTACAGAAAGTACTGACTGACGACGCTGCTGCAGTGAGCATAGGGTGTGTGTGCCTTTTTTTCCTTTGCAATGACAATATATATATATATATATATATATATATATATATATATATATATATATAAAATCCATTCACTGATATTACACACGCGTACCCACACACACACACACTATATATATATATATATATATATATATATATATATATATATATATATTATGTGTGGGTGTGGGAATGAAGTGAGTAGGGTTGTAGAGTTGAGAAGTTAAGTTGGGGTCAGGAAGGTTGCAGAACAGATAAATCTTTTCCTGTTATTCTTTATTGAAAACAACGAATTTAGTCAAAACTTACAGACTCACTCTCTCTCTTCCTCTCTCTCTCTCTCTCTCTCTCTCTCTCTCTCTCTCTCTCTCTCTCTCGACAGCTAAATGGCTTTTTTCTCTTTCTTTTAATATTTCATTTAAAGGTTCGAGCCTGCTTGCCTCCCGACTACATTTTTTCATTTTTTTTTTTTCACCTCTCTCAACCCTGGCTGACTACTGCGTCTAATCCCCCCCTCGCTGCTATTTTTTTTTTTTTACGGCTGGGGCTTGCTCAATATCCTTACTACACCACCTCTCTCCACCCGTTCTTGAGGGAGGCCGAGGGTAACCATTCCGATAGCCGTTCTTACCGTGAGGAGTTGGAGGTGTCTTGGGCAGCAACAACAACAACAAAAACAACTGTACTTTAATTTTTTTTTTTTCGATGGAGAGGCACGGTTCTACCGGGCAAAACTGGTTTGCAGGTACTGCTAGTATAATACTAAATACAAAATCTGCATTAATCAAAATATTTTTAAGCGTATTTTACGAACGGGCAATGCCGGGTGGCCTCCGAGTACGTATATAACATTACCTAAACGAATAGATATTAAATTATTATCGAAAACAAAATACCATTACTCAAAACGTTGAAGGGCTGTAAAGACGGTAGTGGTATCATGAAAACGAGTTGTATGCTCTAGAATTTAGTTTTTCTACATAGTTACCACTATCCATAATGCAGTTTTGCCAGCGATGAACCATGTCGGTCATGGCCGTCTGGAGCGCGCTTTGTTATACGAGTGTTGTTTGAATAGTAAACCCAAAAATTGAAGACGGACGGGAGTGGTACCATAAAAGAGAGCGACCTTTTCAGCTTCAGAATTTATTTTTTCTACGTAATCACTAGCATCCTCAATGAATATGCCAGGAATTAAATAACGCAGCTCTGCTCCTGACGCAGGTGCATGGCATGGGGTTGCGTTCTTAGCGTTTCACACTGTCAATATCTGCAACAGAGAGATTAGAATGTTAGGTCATAAATGCATATGTTCAGTCATCAAAATAATGTAATTTGCACTCTCTTCTGATCCATTCGGGCGGAATAAAAATAGGAGGCATTACCCTTTGATCGGGTAGACTGCATTCCGAAATAGGTCTCTCATGACCTTTTTCAAGGCGCATTTGCTGGCATCTTTTGATGTTTCGGTCATAAAAGTCCAAAGCGCGCTTTCTCACTCACGCTGAAATCGACGAAACCACCTTCTTACTGTACTGACATCAACTTCATCGGCTCTGTAAATGTTCAACAGGCACCGGTGAATGTTGATCGATTAAGGGTTTTTTTTTTTTGTTTGTTATTTTTTTTAATTACATTTTCACCCGAAACAAGACACAGTGCCACTTTGATGTAGGGGGCTACTATCCTGGACATAAGTTGCAGGGATACTATGTAGGAAGTTGAGCAGCGAAAGGTCTATTCACATTACATTGAACTTCTGCATGTCAGTGCAATTGGGAAAGCAGGAAACTGCACGGGAATTCCAAAATCTAACAGTTCTGGAGAAAAAAAAGCTATTAGAGTAGAAGTTTTTCATACTTCTAGAGATATCTACTGTGTAGAGGTGGGACTTTGCTGCTTTTCGGGTTTGTCGGGGGTATTTACGTCGAGGGCTTGTAGTTCGTCGAAGCATCCACCATTAAAATACTTGTAGAACAAGCGGAGGGATGCAACATTTCGTTAAAGCGACAGAGGTTGGAGTTTAGATAACAGTTCAGGACCTATCAGCTTGGCGACTCTCTTTTGAACCCTGTCCAGGAATGAGAGACTAATAGCAGATGCACCAGCCGAAATGTGACAAGAATACTCCATACATGGGCGAATGGTGGCCTTGTAGAGGTACAGGATACTTTCAGGGGTAGTACATGGGGGGAATTAAACGAGGCAACACTGCTTCTGGCGCATATCTATGACAGGAGTTACTTTCTTAGTGTCTCACACCGTCAATATCTAAAACAAAGATATGAAATTTTTAGTCATAAATGCATAAGTTCGGTCATCATAACATTGCAATTTGTAATCCTCTCTGACTCATTTAGGCAAAAAGAAAATGGGAGTCAGTACGTTTGGAAACATTTTATCCTAAATAAATACTACCTGTTTATATATTAAGCGTGAAAATTAAACTAAAAATAAACATTGCTAACCATCTATTCTAGAAAGTAAAACAAGGGCGTTTAATTCAAAGAAACTTCTATAGAAAATGTTCAGATAGATAATGAAGAGTTGTCTGCCCCTGCGTAATATTTGTCTTCTTTTTCTTTTTCTTTTTTTTTTTTTGAGCCATATTTATTTTTTTTTTTTTTACGCTTAATACGTAAACAGCTAATTATTAACGATTGTTTACAAAACAGATTAATAGCGGGAAAAAGCGGACAGCTTTTTCAAATTTTACAGCCTCGTCGCCCCCGGACACCTTCAGGCGAGACGGTGTCTCACACAAATAAAAGAACTCAACGTGATGCCTCATTTGCTATTCGGGTGAATGATTTACTTCCTTCCTCCCTTCCCTATGGTTAGCTGCGAACTTGATAGACTATTGACGGTTTGATGTTAATGATATTCTGACGTCAGGAGACAGACGTGACCAGAACAAATGAAAATCAACTTTTGCCACTGGTCAAAGAGAGACTTCAGACAAGATGCGGGCGTATAAAAACAGATATTTCAGCAAAACGAAAACGATACAGAGAAATTTTCTAAATTTTTTTAGATGAAGGTTAGTTATTTGTATTATTCGGACTTTGAGTGTGATTTTCATAAAGTGTCGGTCGCTGTAACCTCCGACCTTCTTCAGGTGTATTTTTTTTGTCGAACTCGGGAATTTGGACGGAATTTCGAACGGGACCTTTTATTTTCTTCACGGGGGTAGCATGTTCTTGTCTCGTCAGCCATCACTGGATAGAGGTCCTAAGTAATTCGCAATTGTATTTTTCGGTCGCCAACACTGAGAATTGAACCTTCAACCTTCAGAAGAAGGTCACTTTTACAATTGATTTATCCAAGTATTCTGACCACTCTTGCGAACAGTTCTAGTGTGAATTCTTGAAGCATTAAACCTATTTTATTTCTAAGTATAAATATCTCTATTTATTACTACTTATTACTATATATATATATATATATATATATATATATATATATATATATATATATATATATATGCGTGGTGTGTGTGTGTGTGTGTGTGTGTGTGTGTGTGTGATGAGAATAGTGAGAGTCGTATTCTGACGAAATAGAGAGGTAAAAAAGGAACAAGCCAAGTAATATGTTCATCAACGTTTCATCTTTATTGCGAGACTTCCTCTGGGTGAATGAAATTTAAAAAAAAAAAAAAAAACACCAGTACAAATATTTGAAAATTATAATATATGATGCAATGAAATTTTTTGATTTTTTAACGACCTTTTTCGTTTTTGAAATGTTACACGGGAGCCACACGTTGTATGCAGACTACGTCGCAAATGAGGCGAAAAAAAAAAGAACTCTACTCTACTCTTTGTAACAACATTTATCTCCTGCATTTCTCCTTACTACTGTGACGTCACTCACGGCACTAACGTCACCGTCGTTTCTTATATTATTTTTCTTTCTCCTTACAGTAACGTCATTTCGCTCTCGGCTCGATATTTGCATATAGCCACCATAAGCGCTTGGTTACATACTTACATTATTGAATTAATCCATGACTATAAAAAAAAACATACATTTTAAGATAATATATTGCCTGTCTCTTCATGATGCATAACTCATTCAATCAGTTGTTTCTCTTTAGCAGTTAGTTTTTACTAGCAGGGATGGGCGCCGGCTTTGCCCGGGCGTAAAATACGCTTAAATGTGATATTTATTTTGTCCAGATTTCGTATATATTATTATAGAGTTGTGATTTCAAAAGTAAAAATAAAAAAGTATTTAGATGCTATCAGCTATAATAGAAGCCGAAGCATTCAAAGCTGGTAACGTTAACACTGTACCAACGTGAGATGTATATGACCTGATTAATAATTAAAATTTAAAAAAAAATTAAAACTTAAAAACAACTCAAAATAGCAGCGAGTACCCGTGCGAGCGCAAAACAAAAATTAGGTACGCTCGAACTCGTAACGTACAATAAGAAAAGGAGGTGAAGAAAAACGTAAACGGTATTATCGATACGCCCATCGCATATTGAGACGTCACAGGTGTTCGAAATCTGTTTTATCCGATCTCGTTCAGGCGAGGTTTGAATGACTTGAAAAAATGTCGACGATAAAAGTGTTAAAAAAACGGCCCAATTGACGGTCAAGAATATCTTTTTGACCAATATTTCGATATTTGTCGTCCGAGATATGGATCTTTGATAAGATACGAATTTTGTCACGTTCTGGCGCGTCTGTTGAAAGTTTCTGTAAGACATGCAAACACACATTTTGCCTTTTATATATTAGACTATCCTGGGTGCCCGGCGCTGCCCGGGTGTTTGGAGGTGTGTGTTGAGCTACAAAAAAAAATAAATAATAAAAATAAAAAATTTAAAAAAAGTTATAGTAGGCAGGCAGGCTCGAACCCGGATAGCGAAGGAGGCAAAGACGTGAAAAAAAAAATAAATAAAAGATAGAACTCGAAAACGAATAATCTTCCTCGCTAACAATTAGGTCAAAGCGGTTAGTGAATTCAATGAGTTGGTAATTAAGTTGAGAATCAAAGGAGTCATCACGTATGCGCAGAAATGAAAGTTGCTTTAAAACTTTGCCTGGGGCCAGTTAAGCTTTCTGCTTTCTGTCTTGTTTATTTGCTTCCCCACGACAGCAAATTAGACATAGGGTCGTTTTTAATGTGAGGGAAGACTAGCTCTCCCAAAAAAGGGGCACTCTGGCAGTATCTAAATAAATAGTAATTGCCTCAGCATGAAGGGTTTCCTTTACATTGACCAAGAACCATTTACAGAAAAGATACTACCCGGCTCGAATGCCAGGCACTTGCATTTGCATTCGATTAGTTTCGCTTTATTCATACGAGGAAGACAAACAAACGCTCGAAACGATGGATTTTTTTTTTAAATTCTATAAAAAAAGAGACAATGTTCGTTTGCGAATCCGAGATATTACGATATAGGAAAGAGAAGGAAACTTCTCCCGGAATATAACCGACGCAAGAAAACTGATGCAAAAAGCCTTTCGTGGACATACAAAAACGCACGCGCCCGATTTGCCTTTTATATATTAGACTAGTGAGGGGTACCCGGCGTTTCTCGGATGTTTGGAGGTGTGGGGGTGTTACAAAAAGTAAGTATGAGGATCGAACCCGAACCCTTGAGGGAAAGTTGTAAATTAAAGTGTGAAAAAAAAAAAAACGTGCGACGTTAACCATTGCCCCACCGCGAAATGCTAACGGGAACACGTTTGAATTTATTTAATTATTTGGATTTAGCAGGTGTTCATTTTAATGACTTAATGAGGTCAAGTTTGACGGCGGGATAGTATTTCATTTACTGCTGAACGCTTTTCTTTTCCCCCTCCCCCAAGATGTTATACGAAAAAGACTAACCCACATGCGGCGATCGACAAATATTGAATATTTGTCTTCCCGAAATCGAGCAAATTAAATAGACAGGCGAGCTTCGTTGTTAACTGTGAGATATTACGATTTATATGTGATATAAAAAGTTTTAAAAAGTTGTGAAGCGAGCGACTGCTTCTCGGAAAAAAGCCTTTTGTAGACACACAGAAAAAGCGAACACACATACATACATTTTCGCTTTTATGTATTAGATTTACTACGTAATATTTGTTTTCAGTTTATTAATATTGCCTGATTTCTGTGGTCGCATCTATTGCACAGCTCGTACTTATTAACTAAGAAGAATATATAAAATAGTCAACGATTTTTTTTTTCAATTTTGACCCACGTTTGGCCCCTTGGAAACAATTTTAACCGACTAAAGACCCATAAAAGAACTGCTCATAAAAATCCAATCATTTGAGGCCGCTCTGCAACTTTGAGTTTGAGGCCGCTCTGCAACTATGAGTTTCGAAAGCGATAGAATTTTAAAAATATGGAAACAGACATATAGTCGTTAATATATATTAGATTACGAGAAAACAGTTTTTGACGCCAGCACTGATCAACACTTAAAATATGTTCTCGCTGGAGGGAGGGTCTTTGGTATATTTAATTAATTTAACATAATATAGAGGGTTTTTTTAAGAAGAGAATTATAGATAAAAATTCCCTCCAATAAACGATGTGTGTATTTTTATAAATATTTACCGGAACAGTCAAATGAACAAAGAACAATATTATTTTTTGTTTCTGGTTGCGAAACGTGCATAGACGTTGCTAGCCTGTTTCTACTCTACCGTTATTTCAAGGGGAAATGCTCGTCTGAGCTCCAATCTATAGTCCTTCCTTGCGAAACTTTCACAACAAACACTCGTCAAGCTATAACAGCTATCAACAATTTCCCTCACTCTCTATCTGTCCCTAAATCTAAACGTGCGTTCCATGAACAAAGCTTTTTGCCCAAGACGACCTGCCTGTAAAACTCTGCTCCGCTGGTCTGCTTTCCAACTGACTACAATATGATCGTCTTCAAGTCTAACGTAAACAAATTCTTGTTGAGACGTTCCTGTAAATCATCAAATTATACAAAATTCCCACTACTGACGATTACTACGCTGTTGTCCTGAAAACTACCGTGCACTCATTAAATCGTATCCTCTAATAGTATTCGGGCCTTGATAAGTGGTGACTTCTTTGTGAAAATATTGATGTTTTATATGAGTTTGGTTTGATTTTTCTTTTTGTATAATGTGATGTAATTAATCACTACATATGCTCTGAACAAGAAACATATCTTCATTGAGCTTGTTATTTGAGATAATTTGGTCGACATTATGAAGGATATATAACTGAAAAATATTTTTTATAACCTATAGAATATATCGTCGTCGTCGTCATCATCATCATCATCGATGATGATGATATTAATTTATTTTTATTATTACCGTCGTCGTAATCATCATCATTATTGTTTTTACATGGTAGTCACCACTTATCAAGGCCCGGAAGCCACTCGGGGATAAGGGTTATAGCGTGTATAGTAATCAATGGGATAATATCGTAGTAATCGTTAGTAATGGAGATTTGATAAAGTGTCTTACTTAAGGGGGCGATTTATCAGGAATTTGTTTATGTTGAACTTGAAGATATCCAAGTTGTAGTCAGGTGGGAAACAGGCAAACGGAAGAGAGTTCGACAGGCGTGCACCTCTAAGAAAGAAGCTTTGTTCATGGAATCTACGTTTTGATTTAGGCACAGATAAAGAGTGGGGAAAATTACTGACGGTGGTTTCAGCTAGACGGGTGTTTTTCGTGAAAGTTGGCGAGGGGGGACCAGAGATTGGAGCTCAGATGAACACTATGAAACTAATTACTTTGTTTATTGATTATTTGTCGTTTTATTTTACAAAACGGAAATTGGAGTTTTATGTTTCCATTGCAGTTTCCATTCATTCCATTTACATTGACAAATAATTATTAATTATATTTTGCTTTATTATTAAAGATGCAGTGACAAATAATTATTAGTTATATTTTATTTTAGTAATACAGATAATAAGACAGTAATTCGTTTTTACTAAGCGGTTATTAGGGACGCTTTAGAAAAAATATCTCATTTTGTTTTCGATGTGTTGGATCGATTTTTAAGTTTTCAGGTTTGTTTACATTATAACTGTTTCACAAACTATGAATGGCTAAAATTAAATCACCCTATTATTTCACATGTTAAGATGTGGTTAACAATTGTTTTAAATTGACCTTTTATTTTATTTTATTATTAAATATGCCGCAACGATTACAAGGGACGCATCGGATAATGTTTCGTTGCGTATGTTTTTCGAATTTCCGATACGATTTATATGTGTGCATGTTTATTTATATACACAAACTATAAATGGATAAAATTACATCACGCTATTATTACACATGTGAGGCTGTCATTAAATTTTAATTTCACTTAACCACGTTATTTAACAAACAAAGACACAAGGGTTAATATGAGGATTCTTTCCACCTTAAAATCACGGTTTATATATGTTTTCCGGGGTGCAGAAAATAATGTTTCAAATTCCAGCAAACAAGTAGCTAAACATATATGAAGAAATGCTGGTTTCCAAAAAGGTTTGCGAGGGTGCTGAAAACGAAAATAACGTTTAAAATTCCGGCAAACGGGTAGTTTAAAAAAATATTTAATACTGTTAGTTAAAAAAAAAAAGATAAGAGATCACTTGTATATAATAATTTGAGGTAAAATGAGCACCCATTTTATGGCCACCTTTTGTTGAGGGGGGGTCGGCGTACAATGAACACAATAAATCGTAAACTGAGCACCAACCTTTTTTAAAACTCAAAAGCTAAAACATTGAAGAACTACGTCGACAGCAGTAGTACCATTAAAACGAGCTGCAGATGTTGCTCCAGAATTTTTGTACATATTCACTACCGTTCTCAATGCACTTTTGCCAGCGATAGACGATTCGGTTATAAGTGCTCGTCCGAGCTCCAATCTCTGGTCCCCCCTCGCCAATCCTTCATGATAAACACCCGTTTAGTGTGCGTTTTGTCACTCACATCCCTATCGTCACTCTGAAATCGACGAACCCATCTCCTAACTGCACTGACATCAACTGCATCTGTTTCAGAAGCGTTAAACATGCTCCATGAATGTTGATCGGTTTAATTTCTTCTACATGGAGGAATTTTATAACGCATCTCTGCTTCTGACGCACGTCCATGACAGGGGTTGGTTTCTTAGAGTTTTACACCGTAAATATCTGTAGCAGAGCGAGGGAACCTTCTTGGTCTTGAATGCATAAGTTCAGTCATCATAGCAATGCAATTTGCAATCCTCTTTGGTTCATTTGGGTGGAGCAAAATTAGGAGGCATTACTTTTCGAACGTCTCTCTAGTAATGTATTGCATAGTATATAATTAAAGTCTTGCTCGTATCCTTAAGCCGCTGGCAATGTGTATGTGTGTGTGTGTGTGTTTTTAGCTGAGACTTCCTTCCAGCAATTCACCATAAATGTCCTATAAAAAGAAGCCTTAAAAACTAACAATTCTTTTTTTATTGATTATTTTGTAAATCAAGTTTCACTTTGTCTCGAAGAAAAAAATTGTAGTTAGTTATTCATCGGTTAAGAATGAAAATATCAGAAAATCATAAAATATTCATTTTTTTTTTTTCATTTTTGTGGATCTATTTTTATATATATACTGTGTAACATAGCCTAAAGAACTCATTCATTTATTTATTTATTATTACTATTATTATTATTTTTTGTATGAATAAAACACTGGGTAAATGTAATTAGACTTGTCGACACGAATTGTTATTAAAAAATAGTTACTTGTTTTGCTTTAAAGCTTAAAAGTTATGAATAATTTTTCCACATATTTAAACACACACACATAATATATATATATATATATATATATATATATATATATATATATATATATATATATATATATATACCGTTCAACACATTTTCTTATTCTCGATTCCGATCCCGACTATATATATATATATATATATATATATATATATATATATATTCTTTTTTGTAATTTTTTTTTAATTTCATCTTGGATTACAGTCGTTTCGTGAAATGCGATATCACTTCCATGATTTTATGTGTTCATAAAAGTCTCCTATTCTCATCAATTCGTCAGGTGTTATTTCCAAAGTTTTGTACTATGTAAGCTCTGCACCGATAAAGTAGATACATTGAGTTTTGCTCGAAATTAACGGTGATTCAATTTTTATCATAACAGTCTCCACCCGTTAAACGAAAACGGTATACATTAAAATTAACAATATTTCAAAAATAAACATTTATAAAACAATATATATATATATATATATATATATATATATATATATATATATATACATATATATATATATATATATTAGGGATGGGGCTATCCCAATATTTTTTCCGATTCCGATACAATTACCGATTCCATACTAAATTCCCGATTCCGATGTAATTATCGATTTCTATTCCGATTCTTTATAACTCTCTTAATATTTAACTATACAGTTGTTATTTTCCCGATTTCTGTAAAAAAAAGAACACATGTAAAATATGTAGATATTTTCCTTAACGTAAAATTACACTTGTGAAGGACGATCTATCGATTTTAGCTTTACTTTAAAATCAATAAATACTTATTATTTTATCATTTATTACCAGCAATGGAAGATTTTGTTTAAAACAAAATCAAATAAAAATGCAATTAAAAGAATCGTTTTGGCATCGGAAAATAGGCATTTTTTTTCGATTCCGATACCGATTCCGATACCCCCAATTTTTTCGATTTTTCCGGTTCCCGATTTCTATTCCGATTAATCGGTCCTACACTAATATATATATATATATATATATATATATATATATATATATATATATATATATATATATATATATATATATATTAAATTTATTTATACAAACATTAATGGCTACATATGTGCATACATGTTTCTGTAATCACCCGCGTTGGGGGACTACGTCTTCAGGCCAACAATTACCGTCGAGAACTGATATTTCAAACAAAAACATTTTCTTATTTCGTTTACAAAGTTAGAATGTAACCTGGGTGGGAGTTATAAGCGGGGGGGGAGGACAAGTGAGGTCTTTGAAGATAATAAACATCTTTTTTATTTCCCTTTCTTTTTATCTATTCCATCTTTTGGTTTTATGGCATAAGGTAATTGAGAATTTAGTATTTTTGACTTGCAGTCCGTAAATTTTAAAACATTTCTTATGGTCACTGAGTACTGACCGGTGTCTTTTAATCTACACCCATCCACACAGATACATGTACACACACACACACGCACACACACACACACACACAGACACACACAGACACACACACACACACACACACGTTAATACAGATATTCAGAAGCAGATATATGCCGTTCGTTTTATTTTACTCACACGCGCGCTGAAACTAGGCAATAACTATAACAACGCAAGAATAAAATTAAAATTAAAATTAAAATAAGGTAAATAAAACAAATAAATAAAACAAAACAAAGCAAAATAAAAACAAAACCAATAAACAAACAAAATAAAAATAAATATAAAACCTCGAAAGTTATCGAAACTCCACATGTATACATATATATTAATATACGTATAAATACCTACACCTTGCTACACCCGCGCATATATACACACATATACACACATACCTAGACATATAATGGTCATATACAGTTATAACATGTTTACATCTATACTTACATACGTAGTAATATCCATACGCGGAACCTCAAACCCAGACATCCATGTACACACTTGGGTACCATACATCATGACTGTTATTATATCAAAACTAATATTAATCCCACTAATAATCCTAATAATAATAATTCTTGTAATATTGATAATACTAATGACACCACCAATATCAATAATAATAATAACAATAATAAGACTGTACGATTGGGAACCCAAAACCCGTGGACCCCAACCGGATCCACGTCCCCACAAATCAACCCATATATATATATATATATATATATATATATATATATATATATACACACACACATGCATATACATACATATATATATATAGATATACACATATACATACACATACGTACACACATACACACATACACATACACACAACATATACATATGTATACATACATATACATACACACGTACACACATCTATATATAAGCACACATACATATATACACGTATATACACATATACATACACACATACATATACACATACGCACACGCACACCAGCATACACACAATACATACACACATTGAGACCATCCGCAGGCGCAGACAACATCCCCATCCCCTCGTTTCTCCAAATCTCCACAGACGTATACGAGACTCATACACATATAGATACCAACACAGACCCACGCATACACCCACATACACACACGCGCAGGGACACACAGAAACTCGCTAACTCACAACGCAGGAAAACACAGCAATACATGCACAAATGCAAAAAGCTTTTTCAATAATAATAAGGTGCATTTTTACTTCAGTGGTGTGGTAACCCCTTTATATATGAAACAGCATGCCACTACAGTCCACACGGGTGTACATATACATATACATATACATATATAACATACATACATATACACTCAGACACCCATACATTCTTGTAATATACATTGCTACAACTATCATATACGAGACAGCCTATTTTAATAGTTCAGAAATGTATATGCATATATATACATATATACATATATACATCTACATCCATATACATACACATACATACACATACACACGCATATATACATACACAAACATACACGCATGCATAAATACACTTATACATACATATTTACACAAAATACAGGCGCATATATATATATATATATATATATATATATATATATATATATATATATATATGTACATTGCCACCAAATGATACATCTAAAATAGAAATAGACATGAACTCATGTACTACATGATTCTCTTTTTCTATCAAACTCCACACGCATAGTTATATTACCCGCCCCCACCCGCTTGTTACCTTTTCCTAAGTTGTACGTTTTTTTTTACTACGTAAAAATTTATAGTGAATTCAGCTTGAAGTTCATAGGCCTATCCTCATATTAAGCAAGCACTCTTTCGATGGTTAGGCAGATATACATAAGATGTATAACGATACAATAATACTATATAATAACATATGACAGAAATCAGAGTATTTAGGTTATACATACTGAGTATAAAAGCTATATATTGTAGTACTTACCTTCATCTTTATTCATTCCCCCTTATTTCTTTATTCCCTTTTCCTTCATTCACCCTTCATTCCTTACTTTCTTTTATCTATTTATTCGTTCATCCTTTTTTTTTCCTACCCAGGTATATAAAGATCATATATCCATACATGCACACACACAAAAATATCCACATGCATATATTATTACGAGTTTCACCCAAACAATCTATTACTCGTTTGGTTCAAATATAGTTTCATACAGGTATTTATTTAGGTTCGTAATATTATAACTGCTTGATGAAGTAGAATATTAAGCGACTTATGTAATCCATACGGGTAGGATCATAGTTGCGACCTCACTTATCCTCTTTGGGGGGGGGCTATTTGATGGGGGGTAGTTGTACTCATAGTTGTTCTGGTCTACTAATTTGGAGTTCTTTAAGTGCGTGTATTCTGGAATGTTTGCAGGATATAGCAGTTCCCTGTTCAATATTTAATAATTTATCCCTATCTTTAAACCTAGTTATCTCAAGTTTTTCTGAAAACCATTTCAAATTGTATAATAATTATGTTATTATATATGTTTATAGTTAACTTTATTCCTTTTATTATATATATCGTATATCATGTTTAAGCCATTTCAAATTTTATAATAATTATTTTATTATATTTACATTTAACTTAATACTTTTCTTGTATATATCATACACCATGTTTATATTTTCACCCTCCCTATTTTAGATGGGAAAAATGCAATTTCTTTAAAATAGTCTGAAGAAACCTATTTTATAAAAATTTTAATTATGAAATCATATTTTCTCAAATAAGACATTTTTATTAAATTTAAAGCCTAATATTAATTAACCTTTTTTAAAACCTTTATATTAATTAAAAATTTAAAATTTTAAATTTAAATTTAAATTTAATTTTACAATTTAACTTTCAGTTTAAAATCCCAAATTTAAAACCCAATTCCAAAAACAACTTATATTTCTACTTAATCCATATTAGCTGTGTTTAAAATTTAAACATTTCAATGTATCCTTGTTTTTTTGAGGGAGGTCTTTCTAGTTTAAGAGGTCTGTATATTAAACTCTTACAAATTATATTTCTCTTTTTTTATATATAAATCATATTCTTACAAAATGATTACTTTTTCCCAGATAATAATTTAAATAATCTAAAAGTAGAATATAAATCATAAAATATAAAAATATTTTTAATAAAAATAAAAATAAAATAATAATAACAATAATAATATTAATAATAATTATTATTATAATAATAAAAAATAAATTTAATACATTAAAGTTTAAAACAAAACCTATATAAAAAAATTATAATAATGAAAAATATATAATATATAATAATAAAATATCAAAAATACAAATGATCAAACTTATATAATTTTTATTTAAATTCTTTAAAAATTAAAGTTATTAAGGAATTCGGATTTTATCCTTTTTATTTTCCCAGTTTATAAGGAGTACTCTTTTTCTGTGTATACAACATGTCAAGGATTCGCTCCGCATATTTAAGCAGCTTATTCCTGGGGTGTGAATTGACTGTAGAATATGGTATCTGTCCGTATTGCAAAGTGAGCATTGTTTAAATTCGGGGGGGGTTGTGTTCAATTTTTTTCATTTTATGGTAAAAAGTACTCTGTTTTCCTTAAGCTCCCACGCGCGGTTGCTAAGGTTGTCTTGATCTTGGTTTTATCTCTAAAGGTGTTCATATGTGAATATCGTTGCTTAAATGAACCGTGTCATTCCGATTTTTTCAAATTATATTCTTTTTTTTTTTTTTCAAGTATGTTTGTAGATTGTGTCAGCTATTGGACAAACCCTACTCTAGTTTTAGTATTAAGTGAGAACGGAGATAAGAACCAAATTATAATTTCTTTTTTATTTTCTTGTTGATTAGTGGATCGTTATAGTATGGCACTGCCTGTTCAAACACTTCAGCATTCGAAGAAAGTCTTGATATTCTTTTGCTAACATTAGCAACCATGTTTTTTAACACTGTGGGTGGATGGCTTAAAACTTTATTTATGTATATGAGCTTTTTATTTAGCTTATGGAAGGGTGTTTATATTTTTTCACGAGATCTAATGTTCTATCAAAAAATCTATTTAAATATGTCTTTATAGTTACCTTAAAATTTAGCTCCTTGAAAAACTTTACTAAATCTTTCCGAAGTCTTTCTAATGTTTATCCATTATAGTATCGCGATAGGCATAATCTATCATCTCTCATATATATATTCCTGTAGAAATATATTTTCTTCTAATATATACCAATCCTTATTTTAGAAGCTCAATGTAATTACAGAGAGAATATTTACAGTTATAGAGAATAAATGAAAAAAAACTATATTCAAAAATATTCCCTGATGTTCACCATCTTATAATTTATTCCTTTAAATCGGTTGACTTTTACAATTTATATTACATATATGTAATATTATTATTATTCATATAGAAAAATATTACATGCTAATGTTTCGGATAATTCGTTAGCAAGAACTAAAAGTCCTCTTCAGGCGACGTAATAAAGTTTATGTGCCATTGAAGGTTTTTGGTTCTCAAATAAAAGAAAAAAATATATTTTTCCAGAAAATAAATTTAAAAGGGAGTGAAAGTAGGTTAAGTGACAATTGTAGACTCCAAATCTAGACAGCGATATGGAAAAGAGGACGTCATATATATATATATATATATATATATATATATATATATATATATATATATATATATATATATATATATATATATATATATATATACGTAGTTTTTTGTTGTTGATCTTTTTTAAACGATATTGAGATTAGCGTCTTCACTTTGAAGATCGGATGTTTTTTTTAGAAATTGCCCATTTTTTATTTTGGACGTAAACAATATTTTTATTTATTTATTTTTAAAACAGTAATCTACGTACATGCTTGTTTCGGGGCCCTACCCCTCTTTAGCGTAGCTTGACTGTTATTATTTCAGTCCAGCGTCTTATCCATTAAGCTATGATGCCATAGACGATTTACTGTTTAGTTTTTATCGTATATATATTTACGTAGTTTTTTTTGTTGTTATTGATCTTTTTTAAACGACATTGAGGTTAGCGTCTCACCTTGAAGATCGGAAGTTTTTTTTAGAAATTGCCCATTTTTTATTTTGGAGGTAAAATGGTAATTAGTAAAAACCTGAAGAGAGTGCTCAATACTATTGCAGAGCAAATATATATTTTTTATTACCCGTTTATCTGCTCAGTTACGCATGTTTCGGTTACGGAATCGTATCAACGATCCAGTAACTTCCTCAGACTTTACAGAAATAATTATTATGATTAACAAAAATAGATATTAGAAAAAGCGCAAAATTTTTTTTTTTTCCCCCATTATTTTTTCGTACTTTTTCAAATATCTTTTTCCGAATCATAATAATTATTTCTGTAAAGTCTGATGAAGTCATTGGATCGTTGATATGATCGTGGCTACCGAAAAAGAAGGCCGGTGCATATGACAGCGTAACGTCACTTCCTGATTAAGTTGTAGGTATAGACAGCTTCCGGTATTCAACCACGTGGTCATGCTAACTGACATAAAAAAATATGGCGACGAATATGTGTTACCGATTGTCCATGTATGTTCTAAAGAGAAAGAACAATTCTCCATTCGGATAATAATTATTATAATTGCACGTTTGGGATAATTTTAATCAAAATATCGTAAGTGAATTCGTGTTTGAACTTTTATTTTTTATCGAAGAAAGTCGAATATTTCATTTCATTTTTATTTTTTTTTACTGCAAAACAAACAATTTTTTTATATAATATTTTTCAGTTCGTTCTTTTAATAATAAATAAAATATTTCACTGAGTATTTCCAAATATTTTAAAGCTAGCATTTTTCACGACAATTTTTTTTTTTTTTTTACGATCGGTGAATTATCGATATTTTAGCACCGAGCATAATTTATTTCTTTGAAATATATTTGAAACTTCATTTTTTTTTTTTTTTTAATTTTAACTGCAAATAATTTACATGACGGGTTTGTTTTACTATACACATAGATTTGAAAAAGTTGTCAAAAAACAAATATATAACAAATAAATGTTATTAAAGTTAAGATAAGTCACTTTTCTACCAAACATGCCGACATTTTTCTTTTTAAAATTTATCGATAAACTTTGTATTATTTTCGAAGCGATTACATGTTTTAAAGTGAGTAAAACCACTAAAAGCCTTTCCAGATAGGTAGAAGAGTAATATCTTTCCTTTGATAACATTTATTTGGTATATATTTGATTTTTGACCACTTTTTCGAATCTATGTGTATAATGCAGAACCCTAAAAATATATCCAGTTTGGTAGAAGAGTAACTTATTTTGCCTTTGATAACATTTATTTGTTATATATTTTTAACAAGTTTTTCGAATCTATGTGTACAGTAATACAAACCCAAAATTTAATTTAACTTGAAAAAAATATTTAAAATACACGTGTATACACTGTACAAGCACCCTTATTATTATCATAATAATAATAATAATAATAATAAAAACTGGTGTAGATGACATCAACTGGCGCCACACCTAATTGTGAAGGGTCAGGGAGGATGGAAAGACCGAAGTGAGAGAGTACTAACCAAATCTCTAATGGAAGTGTGCAGTTCAAATCTGGTACCTTGGGGAGGCATTTTGTTACCTAAACCTCAGGAAACACCAATGGCCGATGCCAATGAGAAATCAGTAACAACGGCTGTTGCGATAACATGCAATCATCTGCATAAGTGGTCAAGAGGTAGACAACACTGGAAATCTGGGGAGACTTGTTGTCACTTGGTCTCCAGGGAACACCACAGGTTACTGCGAGTGAGCAATCACTGATGATGGCCTGTGAGACAACTAATACGCTACACATTTTGATGAAAAACATGGGGAAAAATGAACATAGAAAAACAGAAAAACAAAACTTTAAATATAATTTCTGTATTTAAATATTTAAACATATAATCTTGTGGGGAAAATCCAGCTTCCCAATAAGGGGCACTCTGGATAGGAACAAAAATAATCTCAGTCATGAAAGATTTCTCCTCCAGCAACCGAACACAGAAAAGATTAAGTGTTGCATCAAAACAGATACTACATTGTGATTTTGTTCCGAAGGCCAAAAATATTTGTTTAATGTTTCTTTAATTGTTTGTCCCTAAATTCATAATTCAGTTTTAGTAGTATTAAATTGTATATTGCTTTAAAATTACTTAATTTTACATAGATAATATTTATATTTTATATTGAATAAAGTTCATTTTAAGTAGTAATCGAACTGTGTTCCTTTTTATTTTTAAAAATGTTTTATTGCTCTTTTTCAAATGGCCCTCATATAGTACTGACAGTCTAACAAATATTACCTACATTGCCTGCAGACATTTTTTAATTAATAGGCCTTCTTCTTATTGTC
>NC_136505.1:98066067-98088567 GCF_053919585.1 Euprymna scolopes
ATATATATATATATATATATATATATATATATATATATATATATATATATATATACTATAAAGTTGAATGTGTGTGTATGTGTGTGTCTCGTCACGAATAGGCTCCTATATGGTTGACTATTTTGAAAAATTGATTACATATAATGATAGAAGATATATCGGGACACAGGAATGGGTATGTTTGATCTGGCAGAACTGTGGTTCATTAGAATTGTGGGGTCTGCGTTCGCGCCTGGTCCACAAAGTATGGAAATAAAAAATTTTAAAATTAAAGTTACAAGTGTTTTTGATATAGATGTACATCAGAATACTTTGATAAGTATGTTTTAACTTAAATATAGATGGTATAATAAAATTATAGGGTCTGCGTTCGCATCTGGCCTCCATAGAATGGAAATAGGCACAAACTTTAACAAAAACTTTTCATACCTATCTGCACAAGGATACTTTGATAAATATGTTTCAGTTAGATGAAATATGGCATAATAAAATTATGGGGTGTTCGTTCGCGCCTGACCTCCATAGAATGGAAATATGTCACAAAGTTTAACATAGTTTTTAATATTGATCCACAAAATATTTTGATAAGTGTTTCAGTGTGAACAGGTATGGTATAATAAATTATGGGGTTTATCTATTTTATTTTTACTTGAATCATATTTTGCTTTGGTTTTGATACCCCCAAATTCGAAGCTATCTCTTTACAACCCTTCCTTTTCATAACCTATCATACTTTCATAAATCAGAATCCATTTTCTGTAGGCTGCTTTTGAACCCAGTCAACGACGGGTACTTTTGTTAATATATATATATATATATATATATATATATATATATATATATATATATATATAAGAGAGTCGGTCAAAAAGTAAAGCTTATTATTTGACTAAAAATTCCTCAAGAGCTACGAAGACCGGAGTGGTATTATGAAACGAACGAATTATTTTATTCTAAAACATATTTTTCTATATAGTCATCACCATGCTCAATGCACTTTAGTCAGGAATTCAATGACGTATCTTTGCATCTGGCGCGCTTCCATGACAGGGACTGCATTTCTAGAGTCTTAAACCGTCAATATATGCAACAAAAGACGGAACTTTTAAGTGATGAGTGCATAAGTTCAGTCATCATGACAATACAGTTTTGAACGTCTCATATATATATTTGGTTGTGTGTGTGTTTTTGTATAAATGTGTGTGTACATGTATGTGTAAATGTGTGTGTTGATGTGTGTTTGTGTGTACATGTGCGTGTAGATGTATGTTTGTGTGTACATGTGTGTATACACGTATGTGTGTATATGTGCGTGTGTTTTTGTATACATGTGTGTTTGTGTGTACATGTGTGTAGATCTGTGTTTGTGTGTACATATGTGTGTACATGTGTGTACATGTCTGTGTACATGAGTGTGCGTATGTGTGTGTGCGTGTGTGTGTGTGTGTGTGTGTGTGATCTAATAAATTTACTTAAACCGAAGATTAAGAGCAAAGTATTTTTTTAATATTTCGATAGCTGTTTTCCCGTTGTATAATAACAACATTATATTAATTCAGTCTTATATGAACCGCTTTTTTAAGTTTTGGATTTTAAACGTGTTCGTGGCCATTCACAAACACTAACATTTCTTTAAAAAAAACATGAGCATTTCTTTTATAAAAATGAGCTTTCGCAAAAGTTTCTAGTGATATAAAACAGAAGTTTTGGCTGATATTCGGCTCAATGTGAATTACATTTATTCATAGACTTATATATAGACTATAAAATAGACCAAAAATGATCACGGAAGACATTGAAAAATTGCCAAGAACGAGTACAAAGGCCAGGTTTTTTGTTAGGCCGTCTGTTCTGTCCACATGTCCCAAAAACAGTCATTTCCTATCATTGATGTTGTCCAGCTGTTGTAAGAGACTTAGAGAGATTGTCCGTTTATAACTATTCCTATATTTTAAATGTTCATTCCTTAGATGTGTAGAATGGAAGAAGAGGAGAGGAAGCTCTTTGAATGATGAGATAGTGTTCACTGTTCAGACATTGTGTAGACATGAAATATTGATGTCACGACATTTTATAACACAGACATATAATAACAATACGATTTACCTTTTTGTAAGAATCACAAACACAAGACGACGTTCTACAAAAATACAGATGAGTTTATTCTTCACACGACCGGCCGTGATTTCCATCATCAAGAATTCAAAGCTTCACATTTTAAGTTTAAAAGTGATCGTCTCGCTTCTAGACGTTCGGACTCTCTCTGAGTTTCTCACTCACTGTCTCTCTAACTCTAAAGCTTTTTCTCTATCCCTAGAACTTTCTATTTTCCGTGACGTCATACACATGTTAAAACATGTGCCTTCTTTCACGTGTTCTGGACATGCGTGTCCAAAACTTTTCCTTTTTCTACAAAAGGAAGTTTAACCTATACTCAGTAACCTATTTTTCCAATATGTTAAAAACATTATCTTATAGCTGCATTCTTTCAATTAAAATTTCATAACAAACTTGACAGTGCACATTCTTTTCTTGAAATATTTTATCTCTATTCTAAACAATCGTTTGCTTTACATTCCTTCTTTTCTCACACGTAATCTATTTCTAAACCTAAATTACGAGGTTCGAATTTCGTCTATTGCTATTTCATTTTCATTTTAACTAATCTCTCTATTTTTATACTTACATGAAAAGGGGACAGCCCTTATCATGTAACACAGCATGGTTCATTTTTATCCAGAACCTATTCGTCTGTAAGAAGTCTACGTATTATTGGTATTATTGGCATTTCTCAATTTAATGTTTTAATGTTTTTTTTATAAAAAAATAACTAAATTTTTAAAATATTATTTAAAAAACCACGTTTAAATGAACATTTCTTAATAAATACAATTAAAAAAATATTCCATTTTAGCTACGAACAAATGTGTAGTATATGTTCTTATGTGACATCTGACCGTAATGTCAACATGACCAATGAGTGTGTCCTGCCAACACTGAACCAGTGAAAAGTGGAACAGCGCGCACGTCAATGACTGATTTGCAGCAGAACTCCCTAGGACACTTCATCTTCTTGAGGGTCGATCTACATTGGCCAACCCGGTCCCCTGATTTATCACAATATGACAATTATTTTTTAAAATATATGAAACTCATACATCTACAGATCCTATTAGTACAACAAATAATAATAATATAAAAAAGTAGAAGAAATTGGCTAAGATAGACGACAGAGACAAGTGATAGAATAATAAACTAGACGACCACACATACACACAAATGCATATATATATGCATATGCATATATACGTATATATATGTATATATATATATGTGTGTGTGTGTGTGTGTGTGTGTGTGTTTATTACTACATCAAATAATAATAAGACGAAATAATTGGCTACGATAGACGACAAATACAAATGAGAGAATAATAACATGGACGAACGCACTCACTAACACATACACACACACACACACATATATATATGTGTGTGTGTGTGTGTGTGTGTGTGTGTGTGTGTGTGTGTGTGTGTGTGTGTGTGTGTGTGTGTGTGTGTGTGTGAGTGTGTGTGTGTGTGTGTGTGTGTGTGTGTGTGTGTGTGTGTGTGTGTGTGTGTGTGTGTGCATATATATATATATGTAGGGTGTATATATAATTGACTCACCTGAAAAACAACATTCGTCGAGCTGTCGCCAACATACTCATCAATATGCTGGAAAGAGTTGACCGATTAATTCAGTGTAAAGAAAATAATGGACGCCATCTTACTGATATCATCTTTAAACTCATAAAAAATAAATTTTAAATGTTGTACTAGTTACAGTTCAAAGAATTACAAGTGTTACCTGCATTACTTGTGTTTTAATCGATATTCCAAATAAGCAATTCTCCTCTTCACAATATAGACTGCAATATAGTTAACATTGAAGACAATAATATAGACCATAATATAGATTACAAAATAAACACAATATAGGCCATAATATAGTCCACAAAATGGCCCCAATATAGATCATAGTATAGTCGACATTAAAGACTATAATATAGACCAAAATATAGACCACAAAACACAATATAGGCCTTAATATAGGCCACAATATATGCCACAATATGACCTAAATATAGACTACAGTATAGTCCACATCAAAAACGATAATATAGACCATAATATACACCCCAAAACACAATATAGGTCATAATATAGGTCACAATGTAGGCCAGATATGGCCACAATATAGACAACAGTGTAGTTCATATGAAAAACTATAATATAGATAATAATAAACACCTAAAAACACAATGTATACCACAATACAGGCAACAATATAGGCCATAAAATGGTCACAATATAGGCCATAGTATAGTCCACATTAAAAAGTATAATATAGATCATAATATACACCACAAAAATACAATGTAGACAGCAATATCGATCACACTATAGTCCACAAAAACACAGTATAGGCCTCAGTAGAGTACAAATTAAAGACTATATTATAGACCATAATGTACATCACAAAAAAAACACAATATAGATCACAGTATAAGCATAATAAAATCATAATATACACCATGATATATACTACAGTATGACCTCCCAATTTAAATAGTAATCGCATCTCTTATTCGTGACACGTGTTTTACTTCTCATTTTTCGTGCCCATCTGATGGCATACGTTAAAATTTCCATATTAATCGAAAAACTGGAAGTGTTTTCCGAATACACTAATAAAAATATGCGTAACTTATACAGCGGAAAATACGTGGTCTAGAATCCGAACGGGTGATTGATTACAACAAAAATTTTAACAGAAAGTTGTGATTATAAAAATAATATATCATGCTTACATGTTCGTATAAACATTTCATATAAAAGTTAAATATTGCTATAATACATTTGAAAAATACAAAAACCGACATTTTCTTTCTGGTATTTCTTTTTTTTTATATATATATATATATATATATATATTCGGATTCTCGTGTCGTTCACTGCCTGACATGTAAAGTAAAGAAATTAAAAGACAAACAACGATTCACAAAACGTTTTGAAATAGTATATTATACACTAACTTATCTTGATAAGTACGTAGTTCAGATATGCTAGAATTGGAGGGGTATAAGCGTTATTGTTTCAGTTGTTTTTCCCCCCTATTAGAACATCTATATCAAAAACCCTTGTAAACGGTTTTTTTTTTTCATTTTTTTATTTCCATACTTTGGGGGCCAGGCGCGAACGCAGACCACACAATTTTTATGAACCACCGTTCTGCCAGATCAAACATATCCGTTCCTGATCCTTGATACATCTATCATTATATGTAATCAGTTTTTTAAAATAGTTAACCATATAGGAGCCTATTCGTGACCAGTCACACACGCACACACACATACACACACAGAGACGTTCAGCTTTATATATATATATATATATATATATATATATATATATATATATATATATATATATATATATATATATATACCGTTCAACACATTTGTTCCAGTTTCTAAACATTTATTGTACATAGTGAAATCAAGTGCGTCTTATTTGTTGCCGGTTGAAATGAACGTTACAAATGCGTTACAAATTTAAAAAATAAATAAGTACATTCTTCTTCAGAAACAGTTACAATAATTCACGTGAACTCTTTCGAACATTGCTGCAAGGAATGAACGCAACCCAAAATACAAATTCCCAGGTTTTCCGAACGTTTTTCATTTTTATTTCGTTACATTTTGTGATCAAGAGCGGAGGACCGCTCGAAATCTTCTCTTCTATATTCTTTCTATCTATTTCTATTTGTTCTTCTATCTATTCTATTCTATCCACGAGGGGCGTGCAATAAGTAATGCCCCTGACCATCTTCCCACAGCAGTAAAGCAAGGAAACTTGACACACTTATTAGTCTTACTCTACATAGGAACCACCCAGAGTTATGCATTTCTCTCATCGTTCGCTGCAGCTCTGGAGACCGTTTTTGTAGAACACCCTAGGTTGGTCTTCCAACCACGACGTGACTTCAGAAATGAAGGCTGCATCATCTGGAAAACACTTTCCTTTCAAAAACAACTTTATAGCTTGGAAGAGGTCAAAAGTCAGAGGGTGCAAAGTCAGGAGAGTAGGGAGGATGGAGAAGGATTTCATAACCTTCTTCTGATCTGGCGACATGCGAGTTGTGGACCGGAGCGTTGTCTTGCAGGAGGAGGGTACCTTTGCTGATCTTGCCCCGCCTCTTGATTTTGATAGCTTCCCTTAACTTCCTCAACAGTGAAGCATAATGGGTTCCTGTAATTGTAGTACCATTTGCCAGGAAATCTGTCATCACTACTCCGTCCTGGTCCCAGAAGACTGTGAGCATGACCTTGCCTTCTTTGGAGGTGGTGAGTCCAAGTGCTTCCACTGCATTGACTGGGCTTTGGTCTCTGGATCATAGTGATGGATCCAGGTTTCATCCTGTGTAATCAGTCTTTTGAAAAACTTTGACTCATCTTCTTGGCACATCTCCAAATTCATCCTTGAGCACTCGACGCGTTCTCGCTTCTGGAATGGTGTGAGCAACCTAGGAACCCATCTGGCAGACACCTTATGCATATGCAAATGGTCATGACTGATAGTTTCCGCAGACCCTGTACTAATCTTGACATCTTATGCTATTTGGCGAATAGTAATGCGCTGATCTTCCAAAATGGCAGCCTCAACTTGACGGACGGATTGAAATGGCAAAAGGGGGGCGACCAGGTCTGGGAGCTGTTTCCACAGACTTTCGGACATGTTTGAATTCACAATGCCAGCGTTTTACAAGGTCATATAATGGGGCATTATCACCATAAGTTTCTTTCATTTTATCAAAAGTCTTCTGTGGTGTGCGTCCTTTCATTGCACATGCAAAATTTCAGCTAGATCAGACAACTGGAAGTGGGTTAGGGGCATTACTTATTGCACGTCCCTCGTATATATATAAAAGTAACTCATTTTTCCCGTGTGATTTTGACCTTAATAGGATTAAAAGTCATGCGAATGTAATATACACGAACTGCAGCACAATATCTGAGGTGTGTTTTAGGCCTATTACCTGTCCACTTCCTCGATAATCTTAGATCCCTATATTTTTTCTGCTGAGAGTTCACGACCAAATTCGGTTAACATCAATGGAAGTGGTAAAATCTTTTCTCTAATAAATTCCTCCTCCCCCGCGACCACTTAACACCGTTACGCTATCATCCACAAGGCACAGTTAGGAATGTACACCGGTTTGAGTTTTCTATACGTATTAGTTGCTTTAAAAAACTGGAATTAACCGAATGGAAGCGTTACTTCGTAATTGCTTAAAAAACTGGAATTAACCGAATCGAAATGTTTTGTTTTGGGGTTTTTTTTTTCACTTTTTACTGTTTTTTTTGGGGGGAGGGGGGTCCGAACACGTTTTTTTTTCCATGATTTTCGCTTTTTATTTATTCGATTTCTTTCTGAAAGAAGTTTTATATTTGTTCGCATTTTTTCTTTTTCTTTTTTCCGACTTTTTTTAAAAGAAGTGTAACATCGTATTAAATAAAATAAAATTTTTTTTTCATAAATGCGTAAAGATTATTTCCGGTAGAAATGAGCGGTACCCCATATTGCACCACGAGTTGATGACTTTCGAAATACAATATTTCATTATCTGTTTAATCAGTAAAAAAAAAACTTCCCTACTTTTTTTTATAATTTACATTTATTTGTTCATCTCATTAATTTTTTTTTAATTTTAAATTCATTTGTTTATTTTAAGGCTTTTCACCCATCACACATTATGTTTTAATTGTTCAGTTTTTTCACGGTATCTAACGACATCTTCATTTTCAAGAATCCATTTTTTTTTGCTGTTTTTTTTTTCTTTTTTAGGAAGGTCCATGTCACGTTCGTATATAACAATTTTTTTTGTTAGAAATCTACAAAAAACTACTTTGCTATATACAAACGTGAGACGGGCTTTAAAGTAAAATAATACCGAATTTTGGGGGGCAGAATTGCCGTTTACTTGTACATATATCCTCGAACCAGGTAATCACTAACAGGGACTCTTAAAAGTCGTCACCCGTATCGAGCAAAAGTTTGTATACATGTTTTGCAAACTTTAAATGGGTAAAATATTAACATACTTATTGAAAATGTGATCATGTGATCATGTGCTTAACAAATTTAAAAAAAAACTGCAAGATGAAGTTTTGAAATGATTACATGTGTTTTATTTTATTTAGCATGAAAAACATTCACCAATAAAAATTATTTTTTCGGTACTTATGTAGTTTTCGTGCCGTGCTAAAATATAAGATTATTATTTGGAAAACCATTCTTAATGAGGAGATGAGGTTGTTTTCTAACTATTTTGTGCTTCCACCTTACAATTAGATTATAATTTTAAAAAAACTATCAAAATAGTACGACGACCATCTGCCATCGTATGCACCCGGGAACAATATCTCCTGTAAAATTAAACCAAATTTTGGTGCTTATGCATTTTTGATATCGCGTTATTTTTAAATAGTTTCTAAATCTTATATCTTTCTTTTTTTACCTGTTAGGTGTAAGCACAGATTAGTTTAAAAAACATCATTCCCATGTTAAAAATGCCTTTCAAAATAATAATATTATTATTTCAGGACAGTAACAAAAAATATATAAGTACCCAAATTTTTTTTTATTATTAAAACTATAAATTGTTAGGTGAAAGTACAGTTTTTTCTGCGTTTTTGGTATCGTGCTGAAATAATACCTTTTTATTTTTTTTATTTTTTTGCGTTAGAGAGGGCAAAGTGTTTTGTAACTGTTTTGTGCTTTCAACTAATAATTTATTATTAAAAAATCAGATATCGTGAAATTATTTAAAAAAATGTGAAAGTATCCGTCAGTCGATTGTTGAGGCTTTGCTTTTTTACCGTAAGTTGTTTTGTTAAAGTTTTTTCTTTGTTTTTCAGAAAACTTTTAACAAAATTGAAAGTATACTTTTTGTTAACAGAAGTTGTTTTTTATGAGAAAATATGAATGCTTTTTCTTCATTAACGAAATTGTTAGGTAAAATACGAATAAGTTTCTACCAAGAAAACCGTTATTTTTTAGCCATTCTTACCATGGCGAAGGATGGTGTTTGGAAACTATCCTGTGCTTTCAATTAACAATTTATTTTTTAAAAAAAAGGTAACTTTTCACATGAGGTCCACGTCAACAATTTTTAACATAGGTAGGTTGGGGGTGTTTATTCCGAAACCAGTTTTTACCATGGGGAGAATTGTGGTATTCATTCCAAAAACAATTCTTAATAGGGGGAGGTTAGAGGCGTTCTTAATATGGGGATTTTTCCATTACATCAAATCGAGACCCAGCAATACGTGGCAGGGTACAGCTAGTATAGAAATAATATATTAAATATAAAAAACAACAATATCGTTTTTATGCTTCATAAACCCCTCATAATCTTAAAATTACTTTTCTAGAAGCATACGTGGATATCTTAACATAATACATATATACATACAAGTGAAGATAAATTGAATGTAGAGAAATTGAAGGCTAATGTTTAACAGTTGCATTAAATTTAGTTTAAATTTGCGGTTTTTAAAAAAAATGTCAAGTGCGGAATTCTTTTTGGTGCTACTATATATATATATATATATATATATATATATATATATATATATATATAGTTTTATTTTTTATTACCGTATCTTTCTGTTAAGTTACATTATCGTTTCAGCTACCCGGCCCTTTTTTTTGGCCGTATGTAGCTTCCTCAGACTTTTACAGAAATGTCTGTAAAAGTCTGAGGAAGCTACAGACGGCCATAGAAAACGGCCGGGTAGCTGAAGCAATAATGTAACTTAACAGAAAGATACGGTAATAAAAAATAAAACACATATTTGCTCTACAACAGTATTGAACACTTTCTTCAGTTTTTATTTATTACCATTTCCACCATATATATATATATATATATATATATATATATATATATATAATTTTAATTTAGTTTTAATATATAATTCATGGTCACCATCAATCACATGTAAATTACATTTAACGTTTATAAAGGCATAAACGTTATACAAGAATGGTCTACAATGATCGAATGTCACAATCTGCACGACCAACTTTTTTCATTTCAGCAGAAACTTACTTAACAAAAATAGTTCTAATGATAAATAGCTAGCGGGACCTGTGCAAATTTCACAGGGCACTGATCCATATGTAATATATTTGTGTTAGCATTCTGTAAATATTAAGCGTAAACGGAGACGCTCTGATATTATTGTAGCTCTTTTGTTAAAACTGCAAAAGTATGTATCCAAGCTAGCAAGGACGCCCGGCGTAGCCAGGTCGTAAAATGCGCTGAAATATATTTTAATTCTTGCAGATTTCATATATATAAATATAGAGGCGATTTTCTATCGATATTTATGTATTATAGGGTTGCGATTTCAAAATAAAAATATATCTATATGACTTGGGTTCATCAGCTTGAATCAAAACCGAATCCCAAACTTATGAAATATATATATATATATATATATATATATATCCTCGTATAACGATTTGATCACTGTCTGTCTGACATAATGAACATTTAAATTAAAATGTTTAAAATTCAACGCTATTTCACACGATTAATGGTAGCCGAATGGATACGGCCTCCGCTAATCGAGCCAGAGATGTCTCGTGTCGCGGGGTTCGAATCGTTCGACTGGTAGTAATTGTGACACCCTGCACTGAAGAATCCCGAAAGGATGAAACACTAGTGCCTGTAGGTATTTAATTATTATAGTAAAAAAATAATTATATATATATGTATATAAATATATATATATATATATATATATATATATATATATATATATATATATATATATAACTTTAGTTCCTTAAGCTAAAATCGAAACAAAAATTTATGAAGAATTCTGGATAAAATTATTTCTTAAAAAATAGATTATTAAGGTGCCATCAGCTAAAATCGAAACCGAAACCAAGACCAATGAAGAATTCTTGATAAAATTATTTATAAAAAAATTAAATAACTTAAGTGCCATCACCTATAATCGAAATCAAAACCAAAACTTATGATTGGTTGGTTGGTTTTTGTTTTACGGCATATCAACCCTTTTCGGGTTATTTAATGCCGAATCCAGAGATTTTGAAGAAAAAAAATTTTTAATAGATTATATTTGTTGTTTTCACGTCGGTTTCTATTTAACTCACAGTTGGGACCCTAACAAGTAATACCACTCCGGGTCAGAGTGGCCCTGGGAGCAATGGTAATTAAAGGGTGGCTCCACACTCCCCAAAGCCCACAAGCTGGGGCCTCACCACTGGATATAGGGGGGGGGCAGTCGGCGTATTCTAATGCCCCACAGACAGGGCCACCAACACTTATGAAGAATTCTTTATAAAATTATTTATTACAAGAAATGGAAGTACATAACAATTAAGCGACCCGGATGTAAGCGTGACGCAATAAATAACATACCCACTATCGTATCAATGTATAGATTACTTTTAATGCTACAGACACTGTATATATAAATGGGCATTTTATGTCTTACGAATGTTTCGTCGAATAACAGGGATAGTTCCCGTTTGTTTCATTTATGATTCGTCTTTTCCATTTTGCGGGCTAGTGTTCGAATATAAAGATAAAATCGCCATAGCCGCAAAAAGTTTTGAATTCCAAGGGTCTTCTCCAGGTGCGTCATGAATTAAAACGTTGCATTTAATGATTTTATTGATAAAGTTGCTTAAAATCGTTTAAACGGATTTAAGTGTTCCCTCTCTCTGTCCGTATCGAGTTTTATTACGCTCTGACTATGGCAATATGTATATATATATATATATATATATATATATATATATATATATGTATATATATATGTATGTATATGTATATATATGTATGTATATGTATATGTATATATATATATATATATATATATATATATATATATATTGCACTCGTATAGAACATTGACCCGCCAAATGGAAAGACAGATCTCAAGAGAAACAAACAGGAAGTATCCCTGTTGTTCAACGAAGCATATAAGTGTGTGCGTTTTTGTAACTACTCGTGTGTGTGTGTGTGTGTGTGTGTGTGTGTGTGTGTGTGTGTGTGTGCATTTTTATAGAAAGAAATGTTAGATAATCTTTTAATCTAAAAGCTTGTTGTGCTCCGAAGGGCCATTAAGGCAACACACGGACACGAATATAAGTTAGAGAAGTAAATTATATTTAAAACAAAAACAGATTATACAAAGAGCATTAATTTTAGCAAATACCGCCAAGATGGCGCCAAGAAGTACAGCGATTGCATTGAGAGTCGTACCTCTCAATGTATTTATGAAGTTCATAACTTGTGCATGGGTAAGTGTCCATAACAAAGCTTAACTAAATGTTCTGTTAATGCGTGGCTAATCTATATAGCTATAAAAGTGAAAGTGTATGTTTGTGAGTGTGTGTCTGTGTGCGTACATTTCCCTACCAAACTACTCTGTCAATTTTCGGTCATCAAACTCGAGGTTTGACATAAGGGATATTGAGATTTGGGAAAATCTTTTTAATCGGTTTTTGGCTAGATATTTGGCTGTTAAGAAGTTCAACAATTTCACTTTTAAGAACTCTACCAAACTCCTCTGCAAATTTTAGGTTTAAACACTTGAAATTTTAGATGTAGGTTACTTGGACATGGATCAAACTTTTTTATTTGATTTAAGCCCAAAACAATAAATTGGGGTCAAAGTTTTTAAAAATTTGACCTCTGTGGCCTCTACCAAATTACTCAGTCAGTTTTTAGTCTAAACATTTGAAATTTTACATAAAGTGTATTCAGACAAAGGGCAAGCTTTTTAATTTATTTTTGGCCAAAAATTTGGCTGCCAAGGAATTAAAGTTAAAAAGATTTTACCTTTGCGGTCTCTAGCAAACTATTCAGCCAATTTTGGGTCTAAACATTTGAAATTTTAAATAAAGTATATTCAGAAATGCAACAAGCTTTTTAATCAGTTTTTGGGCGAAAATTTGTTTGCAAAGAGATCAAAGTTGTAGACTCTACCAAACTCCTCCGCCAATTTGGGGTCTAAACACTTGAAATTTTAGATGTAGGTTACCTGGACATAAGTCCAACTTTTTAATACATATATACATATGCACATAAAGTTATGAACAGTATATAGGGCCCAAGTAAAGCCGGGTTGAACTACTAGTATTATACAAAATAGAACTGCATCATCAAGTAATGTCCGGTACAAGCGTTGGCGGCTATGGCTCGCTATCTATCTTTTTCGGTTAAGGCATTCATGAATTCATTGTTGCTCATCTTTTTTCATGTTGTCGATGTATTCAGCGTATGTTTCTCTGCTTTTTCTACTAACGATCTTTTCCGTCAACGTAATCTGTTCTATTCCGCCTTTTTTGTTTGTAGACATGCTCCATAAACCTCATTTATCTTTTTCGTACTGTTCTCATTAGAGGCATTTCTGTGTTTATCATTTATAATACCTCTTGGTATGTTGGTCCCCCGACAAACGAGAGATTGGACCTAGTAATTCAGTCCCGTTCATCCGTTCGTCTTGTTTGTTTGTTCGCACTTTTCTCAATAACCACGCTTTGGATTTTATTAAATGCTAGCATTTCAGCCCGGCGTTACCCGGGTATTTGGAGGTGTAAGTAAGTTAAGCAACAAACAAAAAAGCGGTCAAATTTTTTTAAACTTTGACCCCTATTATGACCCCTTAGCATTTATTGTTTTGGGCTCAAATCAAGTTATCAAGTTAGGTCCATGTCCAAGGAACCTATATCTAAAATTTTAATTGTTTAGGCCAAAAATTGGTGGAGGAGTTTGGTAGAGTCTTCAAAGGTCAAATCGTTGAACTTTTACCCCTTAACAGCCAAATTTCTGGCCGAAAACCGATTACCGAAATTTTCTCAAATCTCAGTACCCTGTATATCAAATTTCGAGTCTGTAGACTGAAAATTGACAGAGATATTGTGTAGGGAAATGTACACAGACAGACAGACAGACAACCAAACACACAGACACGTTCACTTTTATAGATACATAGATAGATTGCACAAATATTACTCATGGTAAAAATAAATTTTTGCTAGAACGGATTTTCCGGGATAACTCTGATTGCACCTCTAGCGGTCATTATAAGGGGAAAATTGCTCTCAAAACCTTTCGTCTGTTCGTTTATATTTTACTTATAACCACATCTTGAATTCGTTTTTTATATTTTGCACAAACATTAGTCATGGTGAACGTAAGTTTGAGCTACACCGGATATTCCAGGATAACTCTGGTTGCCCCCATCCCTAGGGAACTTTTTAGGGTAAAATTGCTCCCAAATCGTTCATCCATTCAATTGTTCGCACTTTTCTCAATAATTAAGCCTTGGATTTTTGTTGGAAATTTTGCACAAACATTAGTCATGATGAAAGTAAATTTTTGCCAGAACGGATTTTGCTGGATAACTCTGGTTCACCTCTAAGGGTCATTATGTTTTCTTCGCACTTTTATCTATAACGACACCTTGATTTTTTTTACATTTTGCACAAACATTAGTCATGGTGGACGTAAACTTTTGCCACAACGGATTTTCAAGGATAACTCTGGTTACCTCCCCCCACCACCAATTGGAAAATTGCTTCCAAATCGTTCATCCACACATTTGTTTACACTTTTCACAATTACCACGCCTTGGATTTTTTTAAATTTTGCACAAACATTAGTCATGATAAAAGTAAATTTTTTAATCGTGGAAGTGAACCTTGCATGCTCCGCTTGTTTTCTTTTCTGTCTTGTAGAAAATACAATTTAAAAAATCGAAAGAAGAGACAGTATTTCCAGACCAAATCAAAAACGCACTCGTCCTCCATAATGTGAAGTTCAACCAGACTCGTATATTGATCACATATTGATTCTCGTCATGTTTTGCAGAAGATGATTCCGTTTCTTTAAATAAAAGAAGACAAAATCTCTCTTGGGATTCTCTACCTGTCATGTTTTTGCGTCAGGTTATGTAATCTCTGGAAAGCGTAAGGAATACTGTAACGGTGTTTCTTACGATCGAGAGGTAAGCTTTACTCGGTCTGACCCTGTAGCCATTTGGTTCTCTTTCGTGGAAAAAGTAAAGATTAATTTCAGGTTTCTTGTTAAAATAGAGATCTCACTTCGTCTTCCTTTTTTTCTCAAAAGACTTCATTTCGAGAGCATGTTTTCTTTGTCTCTTTATTTGCATAGCATAACTTTCTTTATGTAAGGGTGACTCCCCGCTGCCCGGGATTGAATGAGGATCAATAAATGTTCCACACTTCCTATACGTTTATTGTCATCAGAATCGACCATTTTTCAATCAAATCGATTGCTCGTGTGCTCTAGTCGGGGACCCACTGTGGTGCACTGGGAGGTAGCTTCACATGCCTTCCACCAGTGGGTATTTATTAGCTCCCCCACCGAGCAAATTAGGCACAAGGCCGATTTTTAATGTGAGAGGTAAAGGGAGGGGGAAGGGAAAAAGGGGACCAGCTCCCGAGAGGTGGGAAATGGGAGCTGGTTAAAGGTCAGTTATGTGGGGTTGCCCCACATCTGGTCTTTGCTTGCAGTATCTGTCGGAACAGATACTACACTTTGATCTTGTCGCCTGAGCCCCGGAGGGCCTTCGGCCATTGTTGTCTATATTACACTGTAGAACACTTTCTGTTTATTTTATAAAATTATTTTTACATATAACGACTTCAATTAAAGTTTAACAAGTGAAGTATGCATGGTCCTCCGTGAGTGCACAGTGAAAAAGGCATAAAAAAGTGACTAAGTTCAGAATTTCTCCCCCACCCCCGCCCATTTAACCCCAAAAGTCTCCAGTGGACGTCAAATCCTGGTGAAAATGAACAAACGGTGCAGTTTTAGGCCTTAACATATGTAAATGTGAGTTATGCACTATGCAAAAAAAAAAAGAAATGACGAAGTCTATCATTTGCCCCCCCATTCAGCCCCTAAAGCCCCCAAGGCCTTAACATATTTAAATTTGAGTTCAGCACCATGCAAAACTTCTAAATAGACATACACATAAAATTTTTGACAAATATGTAAAAATAGTCCGAAAAATATGTAATGTTTTTATTAGACCTAAAAGAGCACCTGGGACACACCCAAGAGTTATCGCAAAGTATAGACAAACAAAATTATACAGAAATCAGTTAGTTACAATTTTTCAAAAAGTTTTATAAAAATCCAAGTCATTGTTTTTTTTTTAATAAAAGCAAAAGTGTCAATTATAGTCACTGTAACCCGAAAGCATTTTCTCGGAAAATCCGTTCTGTTACTGTTTTATTCATATCATGTTTAATGTTTGTGCAAAAGTTTAAAAAATTCCAAGGCGTAGTTATTGAGAAAATTGCGTGCAGACGAATGGACAAGGGGGTATTTACAGGTCCAGCTTTATTTCGTCGTGAGAGCCAAATGCATAATGCAAGTATAATATTCAATTGTGCTCTAAACAGAAACATTTATTTCGAACGCGCCCCTGTCTTATCAAAGAACCTACTATTGATTTTATGCGTTAGGCCCTTCTGCTTGTACGTTGGTAAAATTTCGCAAATACACTTGTGATGTTCGGCTGAATAAGAAGTTTAACTTTGGTTAAAATCGGACTGTTACTTCTTTAATCGAATTTTTTCGATTATCGATTTTCAATACTTATCAGATGCATTCCGATAAATAAAAAAAAAATTAAAAAACAAAACAATTAAAATAAAAAAACAATTTAAAAAAAACAATTAAAAAAAACAATTTAAAAAAAACAATTAAAAAAAACAATTAAAAAAAAAACAATTAAAAAAAAACCCTCCCAGGTACGTAAAATACATTCGTGTGAATTTTCGAGAGCATCAGCCAAACGGTTTAGGAGTAAATAAGGAACAAACTCACACATATAGAGAGAAAGTGCGTTTTATAGATAAGTAGAGATTATTGGCTACATATGTGCATGCATGCTTCTACTTTATTTGGTAGTCCAGTGTCTGTGGTTTCATTTGGTTTCAAATGCAAATATATGTACAGTTTTTTTTGTGAACTTTTTAATTGGAATTAAATGAGGATGAGGGAAAATCTTTTATAATCCTATCTTCTTTTTATAAGCTTCCTATAAAAAAAACCTTTATAAAAATTTATTACGTAGTAATAAATTTTTAATCTAGCTCGGAGTGCGTATAAATCTTAAAAGCGAATTCACGTCTACTTGTAAACATACATTCGCTCAGCATATGTATATACTCAAATTACTCTGATGTCTATATTTTATATTTGCTTACACATATATATATACATATATATATATATATATAATATATATATAATATATATATTATATATAATATCATATATACATCCACGGCTGGGGAAAGGTGTTTGTCTAGTCGCACTGATGAGTTGTGATACAATGAAACAGTACTGTATGTGGATGACAATATATATATACATATATATATGTATATATATATATATATGTATATATATAATATATATATATATATATAATCTCCCTTGTCTTGGGTTGAGCATATAGGAAAGTGATATACAAACTGCCACTAGCGTATTAAGCGATGCTCTTTGCGTAAACAAATCGAGCTTAGATATTTGGACAATGTCGCACTTTACCTGGCAAATTTCTTTTTTGTAATTTTCACACTTTTTCGCAGTTAAAACCCAAATATAAAGTTTTGCATGGGTTTTAATACCCTGTATATTAAGTTTCATGTTTGTAGACTAAAATCTGACAGAGGAGTTTGTGTTAGATATTAGCTATCTATGTATCTATCTAGTGATACGTGGACAACAGTCAGTGATCTTGCTTTAATTTATATTAAGAATTATAAAGATAAATATAAAAAAAAATATTGGGTAAATTGATTTGATTGATATGGAGCAGTTGGGCATGTGACCAGAGGTCACACGTTACTGATACCTTGCGTTGAATCACTTACGTCACCGGAACTCATGAATGAAACGTATTCGTTTCAGGATGATGTTCCCGGAACTAACAGAACGATAGTGACTTCGGTGTGCCTTCAATAAGTTTCCGAACGATTTTCTACATTTAAAATTGTCATAGACTCTTGAAACTTCAGTATGTTATTGCTATATATCCTATGAGATGACTGACGTATTTTTATGATGTCAGCTTCAAATGAATAGCTACAGCAGGAATCGGAATACACTCTACTAAAGATCGATTATCACAGCTGGTGAATTTCAAAAATGCAATATGGACGTGAGGACAGTTTAGAAGAACGATATGCAATAAAAGTCTGGTTCAAAATTGGAAAAAAAATGACACAGAAATGTATGGAATGCTTCGGACTGCTTTTAGACCATCTTGCATGGATCGAACATCAGATTGTATGTAGTATAACAGATTCAAATAAGACAGGGATTATGAGAGGCATGGGAGGAGTAAGGAAGTAAGAACACTAGAGTTGATTGGCCAAATAAAGAATTTCATGGATAAGAAACGTTGTTTGGCTATATATACAATAAGTGTACCGTCTGATGTCAGTGTGAGAACTGTATATGTATTATCAATTCGCGATGAACTGAAGATGCGGAAGATTTGCGCAAAGTTTGTCCGAAGTGTGCTCCATTCTTTTCATAGTCTACTTGACCAAGATGGGCATCACGACAATTCTTCACTCCGCCTTTAGATCAGACCTTGCTCCCTGTAACTTTTGGTTATTCCCTAAGCTCAAGGAAACCTTAGAGGTTGTCGTTATGAGAAAATTGAGGAAATGAATAACACTGTGACAAGGGTCAATGGCGCGCTCAAACAAGAAAACTTCCATGGGGCCTACCAGAAGGTGTTGGGCGGTACAACTAATCATTGCAGCCGGAGGAGATTACTTCGAAGGGGACTAGAGTTTCATGTGTGTACTATCAATAAAAGTGCGCATACGAAAAACGTCTGGGATCTTATTTATGGCGTCTCCTGTGTAGAAAAATAAATTCTAGAGAACAAAAGTCGCTTGCTTTTTAAGGTACCATTTCCGTCTTCGTAGCTCTTCAACTGTTGGAGTTAAAACAAATAGGAGGTTTTACTTTTGTAATGGCCTTCGTAATATAGATTAACCTATTAACAATATATTGATACGCTCTGTGTTTTAATGATTCGTCGTATCAAATTTGGTGCAATTCATTCGCGTCGCATCATAGCCTTTAACGCATCAGCAGACATGAACGAAAACAACACGTATCTTATTGCAACAAGGTCTCTTAAGAATGAAGTTAACACAATAAAGCGTAATAATTTGAGGGCCACTGTGAGTCTAATATTACTAGCAGTATTTTACATTTCAATTATCAGTAGCATCATATCCCGAAAGAGACATTTGGTAAATAAAGTATTCTTCACGCTAAATTGGATGCAATTTTTCCAAATTGTCTGAATATTTCATTCATTCATTCAAGTGATATATCCATTGGCAGATATAACTCTCCATCTATCTATCTCCCTTGAGCCATTCATGAATTCCTTGTTGTTCATCAATAAGATCCCCATTCACTTCTCTAAAAGGTTTAATATAAGTGAGTTGTAGTTTCTTTATGCTCTAGCAATTTGCATGCTGGGCGATTTTCCTGACCATTGTACACTATAGTCTTTTTAGATTACCGGATGCAAGGAGACGTCTTATTTTTTTAGTAGTGCTGCCCCGCCTCTTATACAGCGCCTAGTATTCCCAATAGTAATAGCAAAGCTCCTCGTTGGTTAACTTCGGTGATATGGCGGGAACTAGTAAGTCAATGCCGTAATATTGAATAATTAAATGTTTATTGCGTTTCATATAAAGGTAACACGACAAAATAATAATTCATAATGCGATTTGCAGTTGGTCGCTATATGGGCCAAATTGAAAAAAAAAATAGCTCTCGTCTAGTGGAAACATCTTGTTTTGAAAAGTTCCGGGATTGACTTTCACTTCTAATCTATAATATAAATCTCACCTGTCTGTTTAAATGTATGTATGTATGTATGTATGTATGTATGTATGTATGTATGTATGTATGTTTTTGGGGTGGAGAGGGCTCCCGTAAGCCGTGGTGAAGGCAACCTTTCTAGGAGAAGCAAATCTCTGATTTAAAAAACCATAAAGCGGAAGACCATTACCCGCATTAAGCTGGTCTGCAGTTTCACTTGTCTAGCTACAACCGCTATCAACAATTTCACCTACTATCTAGTTGTGCCTAAAACTAAGTGCAAATTTCATTAACAAAACTTCTCTCGGAACTGTCAGACTGTGGAACACGATACCGCAAGACTGTGTTCCAACTCATTATAACATTACAAGTTCAATGCGAACAAGTCCTTGTTGAAGTGGCCACTTAAATAACCAAATACTACCTAATTTTCCCCACTACTGATTATTACGGTGTTGTCGCACCGACCTTCTGAAACTCGTTGACCTTTATCTTCGAGTGGCCTTTTGGCCTTGGTAAGCGGTGACTTCCTTCAAAAACAAGAGAAATAATAATACTACAGTTTTAAACATAAATATCCTACAGTATTTGTTTTATCACCGTTTAATCACACTTCGATACGACGTACAATTTTGCCAGTAACTCTTGTAACGTGGCCGTTACACTTTAACCGCGTCGTTACATTTAAACGATTCTGACCCATACGTTGTCTAATACCGTCGCAAAAGAAAAAAGCCGAAACAAACATAAGACATAAAAACATATGAATCAGCATTTACTTAAGGTGAATACAAAAAGCATTTATTTCAGTAATTTCCGACAACGCATTTTACTGACCCCAGGGTGCATTATTTTTACCGCCGTTGTTGTTTGATAAAAAAAAAAAAACACGGCTATCAATATATATATATATATATATATATATATATATATATATATATATATATATATATATATATATATATATATAGTGGCACGCATTTTGTACCAAAAACAAAATCTCAATGACCAAAGCTTTTCCTACCGCTGTCCACTTGCGGAAAACAATACCCTGGAGCTGCTTCCACGCTAACTATAACATGGCCGTTTTCAAGTCCAACAAACAAAGTCTTGTTGAGCTGTCACTTAAATAATCAATTTCCACCATTATCGTTTATCACAGTGCGCAATTATTAACCTTTATCCTCGAGTGGCCTGTAGGCCTTGATAAGTGATGCCTGTCCTGCATAAAACAAAGACTGTCGGAAATTCGGGACTGAGACAAACATCGGTGGGCAAGCTAGCCATTAATGGGTTATATTTGTACCGAATATAGTTTTATTACAGAAAGCATAGTGGATTTTATTGACAACTAGCAGGGTTATCCGGTGTTGCCTGGTGAAAAAAAAATGTAAGATATTTCAATTAAAACTTCTATCTCTCCACTTTTCTTTATCCGTCTCTTTACAGATACGGACGCAGACACAGGCAATTCTTCTTTGTTTATTTTTTAGTTTCATTGCACCCGAATGTAAGAAATGGGATTGCAAAATGCATTATTATAATGTTCGAATGTATGAATTCATTACCAGAAAGCTTTATCTCTCTGTTGCACATATTTACGGTCTGAGACCATAAGAAAGGAATCCATGTCATGGACGTGCGTCAGAAGCAGGGGTTCATTATTAAATTCCTCACAAAATTGCATTGAAAACAGTGATGACTTTGTGGAAAAACAAATTCTGAAAATCAAAAGGTCGCTCGTTTAAATGGCACCACTCACGTTTTCGTAGTTCTTCAACTTTTTGTGTTAAAAAAAAAATAAGATCGTTAACTTTTGGAAAATATCCTTGTTGCTACCTCGTGAAATTAGCCGGCATTTTACTTTTCGAACTAGTACCGTACTTTAGGGTAACTGCGGCAAATCCGGGGGTAATTGTGCCAACTAAAAAAAAAAAATGCTCTTTTATGCGTGGTTGTCAAAAGAGCACTTTCCCCAAAGTAGGGTACGTAACACTAAAAAAGTAACCTCTCCCGACGAAACCTGGCTTAACTGACCCCGATAATTTTTTTCGTAATTTGGAATATTATTCATCCCGGAAAATGCTGATCAAGTACAAGGTGGCTTCAATAAGTTTCAAGGCGTTTTACCCAGGCATTGTAAATTGTCCTAGACTCTTGAAAATTCAGTATGTTATTGCTATACATCTTATGGGATTCCGAACCAATTTTATGATTTTAGATATAAATGAACAGCTACAACAGGAATTGGAATACACCCTACTAAAGCCTGATTGTCACAGCTGGTGAATTTCAAAAATGCAATCTTAATGTGAGGACACTTTAGAATAACGATATGCAATATAATTCTGTTTTAAACGTTCAAAAAATGCCACAGAAACGTATGGAATACTTTAGACTGCTTCGATCATCAGTTTTTAAGTAGCATAAGGGATTCAAGGAAGGCAGGGAGTCTGTGATGGATTGTGAGAGGTGTAAGAGAAGAAAAGAAGTCAGAACACCATAGTT